>NC_091290.1:132171940-132471940 GCF_032444005.1 Ranitomeya imitator
GGCTGGATGCGAGATCTGTATGTCTCTCCCAGTAATATAGGCTGGATGTGAGCTCTGTGTGTCTCTCCTAGTAATATAGGTTGGATGTGAGCTCTGTGTATCTCTCCCAGTAATATAGGCTGGATGTGAGCTCTGTGTGTCTTTTCCAGTAATATAGACTGGATGTGAGGTCTGTGTGTCTCTTACAGTAATATAGGCTGGATGTGAGGTCTGTGTGTCTCCCAGTAATATAGGCTGGATGTGAGATCTGTGTGTCTCTCAGCAATATAGGCTGGATGTGAGGTCTGTGTGTCTCCCAGTAATATAGGCTGGATGTGAGATCTGTGTGTCTCTCAGTAATATAGGCTGGATGTGAGGTCTGTGTCTCTTTCAGTAATATAGGCTGGATGTGAGGTCTGTGTGTGTCTCCGAATTATATAGGCTGGATATGAGGTCAGTGTATCTTTTTCAGTAATATAAAGATAAATGTAACCTGTGAGTGTCTCTCTCAGTAATACAGACTTGATGTGAGGTGTGTGTCTTTCCTAGAAATATAGGCTGGATGTGAGCTCTGTGTGTCTTTTCCAGTAATATAGACTGGATTTAAGGTCCGAGTGTCTCTCCCAGTAATATAAGCAGGACGTTATCTTTGTGTGTATCCAGAGTGCTACTGTCTTTATTGGCTCATATATGAGAACAGCTTCCATCCTGCACCTATTTCCTCTTCATTAGCTTTCCTCCTCTATAGCCTCTTTTTCTGCAACCCCCTAAAATGTAGATAATTTATTCCCTCTCTGCACCGTGGAGATCTATGAACAACCCACTCCTCCTTCTTTCTGCTACCTCTAACACTGAAAGCAGGGATGTGGAGAGCACAGAGAGCTGGCAGGAGCAGGAGCTCTGACTGACTTGTATCAGTTTTGCAAAAGCACTGAGCTTGATGAAGGATTTACAGATGCTCTGCGGCAGCAAAATCTGTAATAGGGATACTTATACAGTATGTGTTCTATGAATAGATCATCATTTTACCTTATCGGATACTTTTCTCCAGGATCTCTTCCCAGGTGGAACAGGAGAGGTTGGAGGTGCTCCACCTGGTCATGTGTTGTTATTCCAGTAATGTTTTGTCCCGGGCAGAAATTAATACCCTGTAACGATATATCTTGGTTAGATAGACGCTGGGATTATTCGTTATTACTCCATACCTAGATATTAGGGAACGTCCATGAGATCAATTCTTTTTCCAAGCAGCATTACCAATGCTGGCTAAGAAGGTGAGGAGATCATTATTGAATTACTATACGCCCTGCCTCTTCTCTGGACGTGTCCCCGGTCACATATAGTCTTGTTCTCTCTAATAAAACTATGAGAGGACTGCTCAATGGTTCCACAAATCATGACAACTTACCTGGGACAGCTCCTCCCATGAGTTACTCCATGTCCAGTAATGAGCTTTATATGGTCCCCACCGGACCGCCATCAGCTCATTGCCGCGATAATAGAATATTGGCCTAAAGGCAAAGGACCAACAGGCTTTAAAGTCTCAGTACATCTAAACTCAGCCATTCTGCCGGCATTGTGTGTGATCCTGACCTTTCAATTTCTTTGCCCTCCAGAATGACAGGCGACAGATCAATGCCATCTATTACTCTGTCTGAAGGGGGGTCCAGTCCTGCCAGCACCAAACATGTAGTGAACAGATCCATGATGCTGCTCAGCTGGTAGCTCACCTACGAGAAATAATAGGACATTACATAAAAGGGCTTATCTAGAATTTTGCTTCGAGTCCGATTTTCGGCACCTCCACGATCAGCTATTTGAAGGGGCTTTGTTCCTCTGGGGTGTGTTGCATCCTCTTCATTGTGTACCAGGCAAAGCCTCAGTACTATGCAAAGCCTCAGTACCAGGCAAAGCCTCAGTACTAGGCAAAGCTTCAGTACCATGCAAAGCCTCAGTACCAGGCAAAGCCTCAGTACCATGCAAAGCCTCAGTACCAGGCAAAGCCTCAGTACCGGGCAAAGCCTCAGTACCAGGCAAAGCTTCAGTACCATGCAAAGCCTCAGTACCAGGCAAAGCCTCAGTACCATGCAAAGCCTCAGTACCATGCAAAGCCTCAGTACCAGGCAAAGCTTCAGTACCATGCAAAGCCTCAGTACCATGCAAAGCCTCAGTTCCAGGCAAAGCCTCAGTACCATGCAAAGCCTCAGTACCAGGCAAAGCCTCAGTACCAGGTGCGAGCACTACAAATGTAGCTAAACAAGAAAGAGGACTTGGCACTTGTCTGCGTGCTGTGGCCACTACAAACAGTTGTTGGTGGTGCGGAGTCAGACTCTGACCGATTAAACAATAATGGCTTTTCCAGTACTTAGATAGGTCATAAATAACAGATTCGACATCAGACAGTCCCAACACTCAGCTATGGCGGCCAGAAATAAACAACAGCTCCGTATGCAATGTAATGCTTATTGTTGGGTACTGCAACTCAGATCACATTCATTTCAATAGAAGCTGTGCTGCAGCACGGCACTGTTCTGTACTTCCAACCACCGTGGGATCTGCTAAAGGCTGATGGTAGAGGAGTGCCAGACATCAAACCCCCACCATGATATCGACGGCCTACTCAGTGCAGTGTTAGATCAACATTAGATCAGATTAGATCTAACCTTTGGAACTGCAAAATCGGAAAATACTGAAGTTGCTGTACGTCCACCTCTTGGATGGTATCCGAAAGATTTGCATCTCCGTCTAATGACAACATTGAAACACAATTTGTATTAGTAGTCCAAAATGACCAAAAATTTTAAAAAATAAAAATAATTCCAAATTAGCAGGAGTTTCGCTGGCGATATTGGAAAGCAGAAGGTCAGTGGTAGGAAGAAACACAAGGGTGACCAGATAACAAAATCAATTATAAATCGGAAATGCCCAATAATCTGACACATCACCGGTAACAGAATATTTGGATTTTTTTTTCTTTGCTATATTTTGGAACATTTTTTTCCTCTAGAAAATGAGCGAATTCAGAATCAAATAAAAAAAGAAACCACAAAAAAGCATGGAGAAAAGAATAAATGACCTCAGATGGTCGCTCAGCGTTATCAGCATGGCACAGACATGTAGTCATTTTCCTTCTGCATTTTACTTCCTTACAAAGTGCAATAGGAAACTTTTTTTTTTTAATACGTTTTTGCTACAAAATGTAATTCATGCTGCCCATGGATCGGACAACACAAATGACATGATATGTTCTTTGTTGAAAATTGGATTATTGTTTGGTCCCCTGGAAATTAAATGTTACCTGCAGCGCCGCCAATGGAGAAATGGATCATTACACAGGTCCCTTGCATCTATATAGCGGCATAACTAACGTATTAGGCAGGACTATCTAGTAGCCAATGAATGAATTAAGATTCTGTAAAATAGTTTGTGGATTTATTACCTTTAGTCCCTCAGCACAACTTACCTGCCCAGCAACCAAATGCCCTGGCCAACAAGCAGATTTATTACCTTTAGTCCCTCAGCACAACTTACCTGCCCAGCAACCAAATGCCCTGGCCAACAAACAGATTTATTACCTTTAGTCCCTTAGCACAATTTACCTGCCCAGCAACCAAATGCCCTGGCCAACAAGCAGATTTATTACCTTTAGTCCCTCAGCACAACTTTCCTGCCCAGCATCCAAATGCCCCGGCCACTAAGTAGATTTATTACCTTTAGTCCCTTAGCACAATTTACCTGCCCAGCAACCAAATGCCCTGGCAAACATGCAGATTTATTACCTTTAGTCCCTCAGCACAACTTACCTGCCCAGCAACCAAATGCCCCGGCCACCAAGCAATGCCAGGCACCCTCATGCCACCCTCAAATGTTGTCTGCTTCCCACAAAGGAAAGGAGAGTTACTGCCGCCTGGAAGAAGATTATTAAGTTATTCCATCGCTCTGAAGTAAGAATCTAGATTCTAGGAAGTCGGGAGACAGATCGGTTACCTTGGTTAGGAGCAGAAATGAGGGCGGCTCCGTTGTCGGATGTGAAGAACACGAAGGTGTCCTTGGCAATTCCCATGTTCCTTAGAAGTTCCAAAATTTTCCCCACGCTGAAGTCGATTTCACGGACCGCGTCTCCGTACCTGGGAAAACGGTAAAGTCAGAAAGTGTGCCGGGATTTACCGGATTCTTACGCAGGAAAATGAATTCCCCATTTGGTAGTAAAAGTGGCGCAATGCAACAATGGATAATGACAACCTTGAGTTTACCATTTGCAAAAAAACAACGTTACAAAAGGGAGTACGGAGCTTACAGTCCTCGGCGACTCGATCCTAGGAAGCGGCTGGAGGCGTAGACAGGCGCGTGAGTGGCATCAATGGCCCAGTACATAAAGAACGGGTGCTTGATGGCCCCATACTTGCTGATAAAATTCACGGCTTCCTGACGAGAGGAGATAATGTATTAGGGGGGGTTGGGAAAAGACGAATGTCCGTCAAGATCAAAAAAGGAACCGCAATGCATGATCCGGTCTAATCTTTCCCTCCTGATCCGAATTGTCGATCCATTGGATAAAAATGAAAGATTTCTCCTATCCATGATCTCTGGGGTGGTCCGACTGCTGGGAGCCTGGTTCTCTCGGTGTGATCCCGGCTTCTTTATCTTGATTTAATCTTCATACTATAGAACACTTTATAATTAGGGTTCCTACGTTACTACCTGCAGGTACAGCTGTGTTAAGTTGGACTCCCCCGTCTTGTGATTAATCAGTATGTCTTCGTAATATCTAGAAGGAAACGGAAACAATGGTAATGAAAAATATAAAAATAATAATAAAAAAAAAAATACTAAAAAAAAAATACATATATTTTTTAAAAGTCATGTTCTCACAATCTGTATTTATCCTGTGTACGAGATAGGTGGTAGATATCTGATCCAAATATTCCGGATCCCCACCGATTCCTAGAACACGGGTTCTGATCAATGAGTAGGAGAGGAGGTCACTCCATTTAAAGGGGTTGCTCTCATATTGTTTCTTCCGGAGCACACCGCTCATCTGGCTTCCTGTTTGCAGGGGAGCGGTAGACTCCTGAAGATTAACAGATTGGACCAACATCATGGTGGCGCCGCTGGTCCAAACTGTACGTTCTCCAATGCTGCTAACAAAACAGCTTTTCCAGCGATCTCGTAGACTCAGAGCAGCGCTTACAAGCTCTACAGCAAAGGGCTTGTAAGTGCTGCACTCCTTTTCTAGGAAAGCTGTAAACTACATTAAAAAAAGGATTCTAATAAAAAGGTAAATTGCAAAGTTGCTGGCTCATATTTCCAGTCCATGCCTGGGGGACGTGCCTTATACTGACGGTAAAGTGGGGGTCTACAATTACAGAATTAGTGAATGCTTCACCTTCCAATCATCTCCCAGTCTCTGTAAACCGGTATATTTGGCCGCTCTGTGTTATCATAAGGCCCAAAATGACAGTTTGGAGAACCGAACCATTCGTCGAAACCGCGGCTCAGCGGATGATATTTAGTTCTGTGCCCCAGGTGCCTGCGGAGAGGTCAGAATAAGATAAGGAACAGGAAAAGAAATATAAAGCTTCTGGACGTCACCTACGTGATGATAAAAAAATTGGTGTCGACATGAGTTTTACATCCATACAATATTTTAGTTTATTTTTTTTCCCCAAATCTTCTTCAATGGATATTATCAAATAGTGCTTGCAAAATAAATCACTTTTGCAATTTACTGCTTATTAAAATTTTCAGCCGTTCTTGAGATATTAACACTTTTCTTATTGTTTACAGCTTGTTGCCTAGGAGACCGACCTCCGCTGTTGTCTAGTTTGTAAGCAGTGCTCTTAAAACTGGTGCGGGATAGGAGGTGTCACAGTTCTCCGGTGATACAGTATAGCTTCAAAACAGCACTTAGAAGATCAATAGAAAATAACTAGCAAGCACAGCATGTTTTCTGCTGTCTAGCAGCGGTGGTCGGTCTCCAAAGCAACGAGATAGAAACAAAAGAAAAGTGTGAAGATCTCAAAAACGGTTGAAAATTTTAATACGCAGTAAATTGCAAAATTGCTTGTATTTACTAGCACTATCTGAAAATACACATCTATAAAGATTATAAAAATAAGGTCCCTTTAATAGTCAATAGCCACATCAAGTGTGGCCCTTTACCCTTGTCTAGAGGATCTCTATGGAAAAAGGGCATTGGAGATATTCATCTCCCACATCGGCTCCGATCCCCCATACTTAGCACTGTGTCCCCCTCTAGTTTACTGGCAACTACCAGGAGCATCACATGACCACTGCAGCCAATCGGCCACCACTGATCAGCTGCAGACTTCATATTTGTTAGTGCTGTGTATGGAGGAACAGTGCAGGTCTAGGAGATTATCTATTTTTTTCCCTATCATTCTCAGGCCATTCATAAGGGGCTGTTAACTAGTAAACAACCTCTTTAAAGGGAATCTGTAAGCAGGTTTTGCTATCCAATCTGAAAGCACCATGAGGTAGAGACCCTGATTCCAGTAATGTGTCACTTACTGGGCTATGCTTTGCGGTTTCAATAAAATCAGTGTTTTATCAGCGGGAGATTATCACGGTAGGACTAGGTGGCTTGTACCTCCTAGTCCAAACACGCCCCCAGCACTGATTGGCAACTTTCTGCCAATCAGAGGTGTGGGCGGTGTTATGCACAGCTCAGCATTCTGAGATCTGCAGCAGAGAAAACAGTGATTGTATCGCAACTGCTGCACCCAGTAAAATAAATGACACATCGCTGGAATCAGGGTCTCTGCCCCTACATAAGATTACATAGCTAAAACCTGATGACAGATTCCCTTTAAGCTTCTCACAGGCTGTGATGCAATCATAAAGTGATGGCGTATCCTAGAATACCCATTTCTTATGTTCAGTCTATTGAAATTTTACCATTTGCCGACAATTTTATTGATGTATCCGGCCTTCTTCAGCAGCTCCGGCAGCAGCACCTCCGAATCAGGAATCCCACCCAGTATCTCCTGCGGGGTGTAAGCTGCGAACGGGAGGAAGACAGATGATCAATCACACACTTTCTCATCGGCCTTATACCAGCTAATTTCTAAAAACTTTCGCAGCATCTGTAAACAGATGTGAATAAATGACATTTCTGCATATAGAATCAGCCATAATACATTGTCCTACAGCGGCCATTCATGGCTGCCCTTACCGTTCCTGGCATGGTCATTTGTAGTATAGAAACCGTTCCGTATGGGAAGACGTCCCGTAAGTAAAGATGCTCTGGCTATATAATAACGAGATAAATATTGTCAGAACCATTGTCCATAAAATGACAGCGATCGCATACCACGTCCATATTCGTAACGGCACAGTAAATGGTTCGGCGCGCCTATCGCATGTGTCTGAACTAACAGAAGTAATAAAAAAATGCACTAAAAGGATAAAAAAAAAAATAAACTTTTTTTTTTAGATGTGTCATACTGCCAGGTCTGAATGCAGGTTTTTTTTTTTTGCAAAAAAAAAAATACAACAAAAAAAGTAAAATTTTCCAAAAAGCACATAGGCCCCAATTCACGATTTGCGTTTCCCCCCCCCCCCCCCCAAGTCCCTTTTATTTTTTATTTTTCTTGTGGTATTGATGTTGTTTATTCCAAATTCTTAAATATGGCAGACGCGGTTCATTAATTTAAATAGAAAAAAAATAAAATTAAAAAATGCATTTCCATTTTCTCCCTACTTTTTGGCATTTTTCACCCGTTTTTAATTTTTGCTCTAATTCTCATTTTAATTCACAGTTTTTTTTTTTTTTAAATGTTTCTTTTATATTTATTCCTCCGTTTTATATTCCCCATTGTGGGTTTAGGGTTTCCAGATATTTTCGGCTGATTGATCAATTGTGACTTTTTCCTCCTCCCACCACTTGGATTTTGGTGAAAATTTTTGCATCGTTTTTAGCGAACTAGGTGTTTTTTGTTTGTTTGTTTTTTTTTTATAAAAAAGATGAAAGAAAAATAAATAGCATTTTATTTTTTGGCGCAAAATCCATGAACCACATGTGAAATTCTGAAGAATTTGGCAAAAAAATAAAAATTAACAATTACCAACAATCAAAAGAAATAATAAGTAACTAAAAACAAAAAGTAAAATGGGGTCAAAATGTTAAATTGGGTTTTATTTTTTTATTATTTTTTTCAACTTTTTACAAAAAAAAACAAAACCTTTCCTGACGTGGGAAGATATGGCGGGATTGGAGTACGATTGTACAAAAAAAAAAGTGTTACTATTTTGAGACTTTTAGCGCATGTTTTGCTAAAGTAATGCAGACATTTCGGACATACATGAAATGACTCGAGAGGACTTGGGTAGATTTGCGCAAAAAAGTTTTTAAAAATTCGCAATGGATGAATCATCATGGCGATGATGATCATAAAAAAATCAGATGAACGCAAAAAAAGTGAAAAAGGCTCAAATAAAGAAAAATAAAAACAAATAATAATAATAATAATAATAAAAAAAGGTGCAAATTCAACGGTGAATCGGACCCCAATTGGGAGGTCCCCCTAATATTTCTATGAGAGTATCGCTAAGTATCAAACTTGTATATGACACTTGTGTCACCTCTGGCACTTACATGGGGAGCACAGGGGATTAGCGGTGTAAAAATCAGGGAAAAGGACGCCTTCCGACGCCATCCGATCCAGATTAGGGGTCTCTCTGGAGGGTTCTCCAAAAACGCCGAGATCTCCCCATCCCATCTGCAAACAACAAAAAAAAAAACATAAAGAGGCGACAAACCTAAAGTTTGCAAAGTTCTGAAATTCCCAGAGCAAAACTTTTTGCAATTGAGAAATGATTATATGCAAAGTCTTACGTCGTCCATCAGCAGCAGGATGATGTTGGGTCGGGTCCCATTAGTTGCCAGGATTGGTCTGAAAGTACACAGAACCACCAGAGAGAATACAGGAAGCATGACTGCCGGAGGGAAGAAAGACGGCGGCTGCTGGGGCCTAGGGGGTTAAAGGACATGTGATGTGATTGCAGTCATGTGATGTGTGACAGGCGGGGAGGTGTGGAGCCATGTGCTGCTGCAGAGGGTTGTCCTACATGTAACACAAGCAGTCATTGCTGCAGAATGGGCCTAACGTCAGCACTCGGCCCCTCACTCTGTAATGTTATGGGGTCTCTACCCCTTCCACTTCTTACTAATATCACTCACAGGTGATGGGGGAAGTTTTAGGAGCAAGAAATGTCACAGACGGACTTGTTACCCCGGTGGCTCCTATTACAGGACCGTGCTGGTATCAATGAGCTCCGCACCACCGGCCGGTCTGCCACATGTTAGCAAAGGCCGACGGCATGGCGGGGGGCCGGAGGTTATACACCGGGGGTAATGTGGCCGGATGTTATACACCGGGGGTAATGTGGCCGGATGTTATACACCGGGGGTAATGTGGCCGGAGGTTATACACCGGGGGTAATGTGACCGGAGGTTATACACCGGGGGTAATGTGGCCGGATGTTATACACCGGGGGTAATGTGGCCGGAGGTTATACACCGGGGGTAATGTGGCCGGATGTTATACACCGGGGGTAATGTGGCCGGATGTTATACACCGGGGGTAATGTGGCCGGAGGTTATACACCGGGGGTAATGTGGCCGGAGGTTATACACCGGGGGTAATGTGACCGGATGTTACACACCGGGGGTAATGTGGCCGGATGTTACACACCGGGGGTAATGTGGCCGGAGGTTACACACCGGGGGTAATGTGGCCGGAGGTTACACACCGGGGGTAATGTGGCCGGATGTTATACACCGGGGGTAATGTGGCCGGATGTTATACACCGGGGGTAATGTGGCCGGATGTTATACACCGGGGGTAATGTGGCCGGAGGTTATACACCGGGGGTAATGTGGCCGGATGTTATACACCGGGGGTAATGTGGCCGGATGTTATACACCGGGGGTAATGTGGCCGGAGGTTATACACCGGGGGTAATGTGACCGGAGGTTATACACCGGGGGTAATGTGGCCGGATGTTATACACCGGGGGTGATGTGGCCGGATGTTATACACCGGGGGTAATGTGGCCGGATGTTATACACCGGGGGTAATGTGGCCGGAGGTTATACACCGGGGGTAATGTGACCGGATGTTATACACCGGGGGTAATGTGGCCGGATGTTATACACCGGGGGTAATGTGGCCGGAGGTTACACACCGGGGGTAATGTGGCCGGAGGTTACACACCGGGGGTAATGTGGCCGGATGTTATACACCGGGGGTAATGTGGCCGGATGTTATACACCGGGGGTAATGTGGCCGGATGTTATACACCGGGGGTAATGTGGCCGGAGGTTATACACCGGGGGTAATGTGGCCGGAGGTTACACACCGGGGGTAATGTGGCCGGATGTTATACACCGGGGGTAATGTGGCCGGATGTTATACACCGGGGGTAATGTGGCCGGATGTTATACACCGGGGGTAATGTGGCCGGAGGTTATACACCGGGGGTAATGTGGCCGGAGGTTATACACCGGGGGTAATGTGGCCGGATGTTATACACCGGGGGTAATGTGGCCGGATATCATACACCGGGGGTAATGTGGCCGGATGTTATACACCGGGGGTAATGTGGACGGAGGTTATACACCGGGGGCAATGTGGCCGGATGTTATACACCGGGGGTAATGTGGCCGGATGTTATACACCGGGGGTAATGTGGCCGGATGTTATACACCGGGGGTAATGTGGCCGGATGTTATACACCGGGGGTAATGTGGCCGGATGTTATACACCGGGGGTAATGTGGCCGGAGGTTATACACCGGGGGTAATGTGACCGGATGTTATACACCGGGGGTAATGTGGCCGGATGTTATACACCGGGGGTAATGTGGCCGGAGGTTACACACCGGGGGTAATGTGGCCGGAGGTTACACACCGGGGGTAATGTGGCCGGATGTTATACACCGGGGGTAATGTGGCCGGATGTTATACACCGGGGGTAATGTGGCCGGATGTTATACACCGGGGGTAATGTGGCCGGAGGTTATACACCGGGGGTAATGTGGCCGGAGGTTACACACCGGGGGTAATGTGGCCGGATGTTATACACCGGGGGTAATGTGGCCGGATGTTATACACCGGGGGTAATGTGGCCGGATGTTATACACCGGGGGTAATGTGGCCGGAGGTTATACACCGGGGGTAATGTGGCCGGAGGTTATACACCGGGGGTAATGTGGCCGGATGTTATACACCGGGGGTAATGTGGCCGGATATCATACACCGGGGGTAATGTGGCCGGATGTTATACACCGGGGGTAATGTGGACGGAGGTTATACACCGGGGGCAATGTGGCCGGATGTTATACACCGGGGGTAATGTGGCCGGATGTTATACACCGGGGGTAATGTGGCCGGATGTTATACACCGGGGGTAATGTGGCCGGATGTTATACACCGGGGGTAATGTGGCCGGATGTTATACACCGGGGGTAATGTGGCCGG
Source organism: Ranitomeya imitator (assembly GCF_032444005.1). Taxonomy (NCBI): domain Eukaryota; kingdom Metazoa; phylum Chordata; class Amphibia; order Anura; family Dendrobatidae; genus Ranitomeya; species Ranitomeya imitator. Next base: position 132,183,423 of record NC_091290.1, read on the forward strand.
AGGTTATACACCGGGAGTAATGTGGCCGGATGTTATACACCGGGGGTAATGTGGCCGGAGGTTATACACCGGGGGTAATGTGGCCGGAGGTTATACACCGGGGGTAATGTGGCCGGATGTTATACACCGGGGGTAATGTGGCCGGATGTTATACACCGGGGGTAATGTGGCCGGATGTTATACACCGGGGGTAATGTGGCCGGATATCATACACCGGGGGTAATGTGGCCGGATGTTATACACCGGGGGTAATGTGGCCGGAGGTTATACACCGGGGGCAATGTGGCCGGATGTTATACACCGGGGGTAATGTGGCCGGATGTTATACACCGGGGGTAATGTGGCCGGATGTTATACACCGGGGGTAATGTGGCCGGATGTTATACACCGGGGGTAATGTGGCCGGATGTTATACACCGGGGGTAATGTGGCCGGATGTTATACACCGGGGGTAATGTGGCCGGATGTTATACACCGGGGGTAATGTGGCCGGAGGTTATACACCGGGAGTGATGGGACTGAATGAGTGAATAAGATAGGTGTCTGGCACTGGTGGTGAAGACTAAAGGATTCCATTATCTTTAGTGGGGTCTTGGGTATTCCGGATAGTTTCTACAGCATTGGTGCCATCAAAGGAAAGTTCAAGAGAAAACCAATCCTGCTCTCATTATGGAGGATGAGGGCCCTGACACGGACTTATACAGTTTACCTTCTGACTTTGGAGCTTTGGCAATAGATTCTTAACGCCTTGTCTGCTGGTGAACTTATAGGGAACCTTCAGGGTATTGACAGTCAGAGTAACTTTGCTGCTTCACTATTGCAGTTCCAGATTCAGACACATGTACGGGGGTACAGAAGAGACGCCGTGCAAGTGCCATGCCTTCAATTCAGGGGTTCCAGGACCGTCATGGATCACCGAATGCCCATCCTAAATCTGGGCCATCAATGTACAACATTCCCAAAATATTTGTGCAAAGAGGATAAAATGATCATGAAGCTGAATAACCGTGGTAACAAGCCTCAGCACTAGATGGCGCTGTGCTCTCAGCCACCGTTCTACACACTGACAATATGAATAAAGATTCATAAAATATAATTCTGCAAAACTGATATTTTCCCAAGATAATGCACGGATTCCCAACTCTAGTTTTGTATTAATTGATAACCACATATTGTGATTCCATGGAGCTACAGAGATTTAAAAGGGTTATCCAGACTTTTAAAGGGAGGATTTTTCTATATAATCTGATGTAGAGGCAGAGACCTTGATTCCAGAGATGTGTTACTGTTTCAATACAATCAGTGTTTTATTTGCAGGAGATTATCACTACAGGACTAGGTTTCTCGTGCCTCCTGGTCCAGCCACGTCCCCACCACTTATTGGCTGTAGCACAGAAAGCAGCCAATCAATGATGTGGGCGGGGTTATACAAGGCTCAGCATTTGAGCTTTGCTAGATCTATAGATGTGAAAACTGTGATTGTATCACAACTGCTGCACCCAGAAAAACTCAGTGATACATCGCTGGAATCAGGGTCTCAGTCCCTACACCATGCTGCTTTCAAATTACTTATCAAAAACTGAGAGACAGATTCTCTTTAAAATGGATAAACTATCAATATTAGATTGTGGGGGGGCTGATTTTTGGCACCGATTAGCTGACTGAAGGGACCACGGTGCTTATATGAAGGCGTCTTCGTAGTATACAGTCAGATTTTTAGTAGTGGCTATGCTTTGTCCCATTACAGGTTAATTCATATCTTCTAAGATGGATAATATCGGATAGTGTTTATAAGTACGAGCAATTTTGCAATTTACTGCTTATTAAAATTTTCATCCGTTCTTGAGATAGTCCCACCTTTTGTTTACAGCTCGTTGCTTTGGAGACCGACCACCGCTGCTAGACAGCAGAACATGCTCAGTGCTTACAAACTCTTCTCTATTGATCTTGTAAGCGTGGTTTCAAAGTTGGACAGGATCTCTGTAGCCTCCCAATCCTGGCGCAGCACTTACAAACTAAACAGCAGCGGAGGTCGGTCTCCTAGGCAACAAGCTGTAAACAAAATAAAAGTGTTAATATCTCAAGAACGGCTGAAAAATTTAACAAGCAGTAAACTGGAAAAGTGCTTGTTTTTACGAGATCTATCCAACAATATTCATCTGTGACGATGGGAATAACCTTTTCAAGGGAGAAAGCTGCAGTACCGGGCAGAGCTGCTGTTAAAGAACAATGCAAAATTAGGTGTAAACAACAAAGAGGCAGCAACCCCTTGAAATAGCTGATGGACAGGGGCGCAGGGACTCAGAGCAGGATCTTCTTCAATATTGGAGTCTTACGTAATTCTGATGACAATATTACAAGGAACGTTCCTGTATTTGGGACATGCACACCCCTGGTGAATATTCCAGCCATTCACCATGACAGCCAGGTTAAACATTTGCTGACATGGTCGCCTCCAGAGATCACCGAATCCCAGCGTAGGATCACGAAGGAAATCCTCTACCTGTCATCAGTAGAGAACAAGTGGGACTTAGGGAATTACAGAACAGCATGACAACACTGCAAAAATTAAAGGGCACCCACTGCTGTGCACGTCCCCAACACAAAGACTATTTAGTAACCGCGATAAGGAGGCAAATGTTCCAAAAATTAGGCTTAATTCACATTAGCATCATGAATCGGTGGTGCTATATGGATTGGGAAGATAAGAGCTGTTAATCCCCCCCCTCAAAAAAAAAAGGGTCCATAATGGTACATTGGAACTGGGGGGGGCAACAACCTATATTGTGCATAATGCACATAATGGGGCAAGTATGCGATTTTGCAAAGGGTTAATATGGCACCTGGTTATCGCCGATCTAGTCCCTTCGGGTGCACGATTAACCCTTTGAATGTCACAAGAGACATTTTAATGAGAGTGGAGATGTAATGGAGGTTCCGTTATTCTCAGACGCGCCGTGGAAATGTCGTACTGACGGATGACACCCTCCCTACAATCTTTCCATAGACCTGCCCGTCCTGTCCCCCGGGGTCCTGAGCACAGGTGTGCAGTGCACGTACTTCATTTATTATAATTGCCCCTTTGGTGCTCGGCTGGGGCTTCCAGTGCAGGGGAGCAGCTGCGTATTAAGACACCAAGGTCACATTCCTGATGCTGGAGAGACCTGTGGGACCCCAGGTCTGGTTGCCTTGGACTGTCTGTATAATGGCAGAGGAAGAAGAACAAAAAAAAAAAGCAAATCTTCTCCCATCTGTCACTGCACATAAGCTGAATATATTCCTCTACTATACTGGTGCCGAAACCCTGCGCGGAGCATTAGAGGAGCTTTGTACAGGGTAGATACATCGGGGGGCTCCTCGCTCCGTTCTTGACGTCAAAAATACTGTAGGACCCAGGTCAAGTGGATCTGGCATGGGTTGGATTTGCACCAAATTTTCCGTAGCATTGTGGCTTAAAACATAAAAAAAATAAATCCATATGTGAAATTGAGATTAAATTTTGCAGATTTTCGCCGCTGATTTTAGAGAAAAATTTGTTGAGACAAATTTGCAGCGAAAAAGTATCGCGTGGACAAAGTGTTCGAAATATCACTCATCAGAGTTGCCTAAGGTCAGGAGAACAGCGGCCAAACTGGAAAAGGAGAGCATTGTTTTTAATGAATGAACCGCGTTTTCCATTTTTAAATTTTTTTGCCAAGAATATACATTTAAAAAAAAAAGGAAAAGAAGATTTTTGTTCACTATAATTTTGACACTTTTTTTAAACGGGTTTGAGCCAGATTTTTGGTTTTAAACACTTTGATGAATCCGGGCAGCTTCGGTCGGGAGGCGATCTCAATGAGAGTCATATCTTGATCCCTGGAGATAAATCGCTTCATTGATTCCGTGTCCTATGAAGATTTATCTCCGGAGATCGCAGTTTTTCATCTTCAGCATCGTGTCCATTCACTTAATAGCCCTAATCAGAACGCTGGATCTATGGATGCAATGATATTATCTCCCGCATATCTGGTGAGACAGGTTGGAAGTCTAGTTTTGAATCATTTCCGACACTGAACAAGAAGAGGAATATTTGTTTTTTGTGTTTTAGGATCATTTATGTTTTAAATGGGTCTTATGTGTCTCATCTCTGGCCATCAGGATTACATACTGGGTCCACAATACATATTAGATGAGTGTTGGGTGAACCCAGTGATCATCTACTGTACATGGTGCTGTTCCAACGGTCCCTGACCACAGATTTGGGTTATATCCTCTAATATTATTTAATGGCCTTCTGCTCGATTGACTTGATGAACGGTCTTGTAGGAAGGTGGATCTAGTTCCAGTCTAGATAGGTCCACCAGGGTCTTCTCCAACATTAAACATATATAAAAAATGATTTAAAATTATAGATGCCTTTTAAGAAAGATAAGCAGTCGGCAAAAGTGTTCAGCAGTGGCTAGGGCATGGTGGGATCAGAAGACAAAAAAGCTTTCGGCTATCAGTTATTTAAAATCTGAACACAGCGTCGACATTTGAATGAAATGAAACGCTATGCTAGAAGACCCAGGAGGACCCCACTGCTGACACAGAGACATAAAAAGCTAGACTGCAGTTTGCCAGAATGTACGTAATCCAAAATCCTTCTGGGAAAGCGCCGTGTGGACAGATGAGACCAAGATAGAGCTTTTTGGTAAAGCACATCATTCTACTGTTTACCGAAAATGGAATCAAGCCTACAAAGAAAAGAACACAGTACCTACAGTCAAATATGGTGGAGGTTCAACAATGTTTTGGGGATGTTTTGCTGCCTCTGGCACTAGATGCTTTGACTGTGTGCAGGCATCATGAAATGTGACGATGACCAAACGATTTTGAGTGGCAATGTAGTGTCCTGGAACAGTTTGCAAAAGAATAGTGGTCCAAAATTCCAGTAGAGCGGTGTAAAAAGCTTGCTGATGGTTATAGGAAGAGATTTAAAGCAGTTTCTTATTCCAAAGGGTGTGCAACCAAGTATTAAGTTGTCATTGCCAACTATTTTGTCAGGCCAGTTTTGGGGGTTTTGTGTGAAATTATGTACAATTTGCCTTCTTTTCTCTGTTTTTTTGTGTTGTTCCAATACACACAAAGGAAAAAAAAACAAGTGTATAACAAAACATGTGTAATTGCAATAATTTTCTGGGAGAAATACTTCATTTTCTGTAATAATTTCAAAGGTGTCAACACTTTCGGCCATTACTGTATATGGATAGGGTTTGACCTGATGGAACAACCCTTTTAACTCTATCCGTACAAAACTTTGCAAATATATTTCTTTCCTAATCTTTTGGCTATGTTTTGTTTTATACCAATATGGTTTTATAATCGATCTCCAGCTTACGAAACGCTCTCCAATCTGTCCTGAATGCGGCAGTCAGGGTCGTATTTCTGTCCAGCTGTTATACTGATGCATCCACATTGTGCCAGCCGTTACACTGGTTACCCGTCCGCTACAGAATACAATAAAAACATATCACTGTCACCCTCAAAGCGCTCCATTGTGCTGCACCAACCTACATCTCCCTCATTTCTCTCTACCACCATACCATACTCTCCAAAAGTGCTGTCCTGCCCCACATCTCCCCGTCATCTGTTCATTGCCATATCCATGCTCTCCACAGTGTTTCACCACCCTCAATCTCCCTCGGCATCTCTATCACCTTAGTCAGAGGTTAAAGCTTCTCTTATTATAGACTGCAAAAGGGTTTACAGTCAGTAGATCAAGAAGTGAGCGGAGTCAGACCACCCATCAGAAGAGCAACCCATCGTTAATGTCCAATAAGTGACCGCCCATATGGGGGCCTATTCTACAAAGAATGTGCAATGCTTGGGTGGTCCTGCATAAGGCGTCAGTTTACAGTTTTGTCGTAGATGAAAATAAATAACGATCTTGGCGAGAATAAGAAATGTCCGTTCCCAATAAATCCCATGCAAAACTACACTCAGCTCAAGTTGTACATGAATAAGTAATAACGCCGCCATAGGAAAGACGTTCACCTTTCTCCTGGATGACTCCTCGGAGGGTCAATGTATCATTCTCATCTATGGCAGCCGGTCGCCAGGGAGGACGGTTTTGGGAGCTTGCCATTCTTACAGTGTTCCAGGATTCCTATCAGTCCCTGCGGCCGCGATGATTATCTCCATTGTTATTTTGCAGCAAATTAAGTTATCAGTCAGTGAGAAGATGTAAAAAAAAATAGAGATTGAAAAATCAGGAAGTACGGCCTGTCTATTGTGGGGGCACTGCTGCTGTCATTATTATGGGGGCACTGCCGGTCTATTGTCTCTTGTGGGGGCACTGCTGCTGTCATTGTTATGGGGGCAATGCCGGTCTATTGTCTATTGTGGGGGCACTGCTGCTGTCATTGTTATGGGGGCACTGCCGGTCTATTGTCTCTTGTGGGGGCACTGCTGCTGTCATTGTTATGGGGGCACTGCCGGTCTATTGTCTCATGTGGGGGCGCTGCTGCTGTCATTATTATGAGGGCACCGCCTGTCTATTGTCTCATGTGGGGGCACTGCTGTCATTATTATGGGGGCACCGCCTGTCTATTGTCTCATGTGGGGGTGCTGCTGTCATTATTATGGGGGCACCGCCTGTCTATTGTCTCATGTGGGGGTGCTGCTGTCATTATTATGGGGGCACCGCCTGTCTATTGTCTTATGTGGGGGTGCTGCTGCTGTCATTATTATGGGGGCACCGCCTATTGTCTCATGTGGGGGTGCTGCTGTCATTATTATGGGGGCACCGCCTGTCTATTGTCTCATGTGGGGGTGCTGCTGTCATTATTATGGGGGCACCGCCTATCTATTGTCTCATGTGGGGGTGCTGCTGCTGTCATTATGGGGGCACCGCCTGTCTATTGTCTCATGTGGGGGCGCTGCTGTCATTACTATGGGGGCACCGCCTGTCTATTGTCTCATATAGGGGCACTGCTGCTGTCATTATGGGGGCACCGCCTGTCTATAGTCTCATGTGGGGGCGCTGCTGCTGTCATTATTATGGGGGCACCGCCTGTCTAATGTCTCATGTGGGGGCACTGGCTGTCTATGGTCTCATGCGGGGGTGCTGCTGCTGTCATTATTATGGGGGCACCGCCTGTCTATTGTCTCATGTGGGGGCACTGGCTGTCTATTGTCTCATGCAGGGGTGCTGCTGCTGTCATTATTATGGGGGCACTGGCTGACTCTTGTGGGGGCAGTGCTGCTGTCATTAAGAGGACTGTCTCTGGTGGAGGCACATGTTATATCTCATGGAGGCACTGCTGTTGCTGTCATTACTATGGGGTTTCTGGCTGTCTGCTGGGGCGCTGCTGCTGTCAATAATAAGGGGGCACTGGCTTCTTGTGGGGGCGCTGCTGCTGTCAATAATAACGGGGAACTGGCTTCTTCTTGTGGGGGCGCTGCTGCTGTCATTAATAAGGGGGCACTGGCTTCTTCTTGTGGGGGCGCTGCTGCTGTCATTAATAAGGGGGCACTGGCTTCTTCTTGTGGGGGCGCTGCTGCTGCCATTAATAAGGGGGCACTGGCTTCTTCTTGTGGGGGCACTGCTGCTGTCATTAATAAGGGGGCACTGGCTTCTTCTTGTGGGGGCGCTGATGCTGCCATTAATAAGGGGGCACTGGCTTCTTCTCGTGGGGGCGCTGCTGCTGTCAATAATAACGGGGAACTGGCTTCTTCTTGTGGGGGCGCTGCTGCTGTCATTAATAAGGGGGCACTGGCTTCTTCTTGTGGGGGCGCTGCTGCTGTCATTAATAAGGGGACACTGGCTTCTTCTTGTGGGGGCGCTGCTGCTGTCATTAATAAGGGGGCACTGGCTTCTTCTTGTGGGGGCGCTGCTGCTGTCATTAATAAGGGGGCACTGGCTTCTTCTTGTGGGGGCGCTGATGCTGCCATTAATAAGGGGGCACTGGCTTCTTCTTGTGGGGGCGCTGCTGCTGTCATTAATACGGGGGCACTGGCTTCTTCTTGTGGGGGCGCTGCTGCTGTCATTAATAAGGGGGCACTGGCTTCTTCTTGTGGGGGCGCTGCTGCTGTCATTAATAAGGGGGCACTGGCTTCTTCTTGTGGGGGCGTTGCTGCTGTCATTAATAAGGGGGCACTGGCTTCTTCTTGTGGGGGCGTTGCTGCTGTCATTAATAAGGGGGCACTGGCTTCTTCTTGTGGGGGCGCTGATGCTGCTGCTGTCATTAATAAGGGGGCACTGGCTTCTTCTTGTGGGGGCGCTGCTGCTGTCATTAATAAGGGGACACTGGCTTCTTCTTGTGGGGGCGCTGCTGCTGTCATTAATAAGGGGGCACTGGCTTCTTCTTGTGGGGGCGCTGCTGCTGTCATTAATAAGGGGGCACTGGCTTCTTCTTGTGGGGGCGCTGATGCTGCCATTAATAAGGGGGCACTGGCTTCTTCTTGTGGGGGCGCTGCTGCTGTAATTAATACGGGGGCACTGGCTTCTTCTTGTGGGGGCGCTGCTGCTGTCATTAATAAGGGGGCACTGGCTTCGTCTTGTGGGGTGCAGGTTACATCCCCGCTATTGCTGTATATATTTGGGATAACACTAATAAAAGGCGGGAAATCCACAAGCTTCATTGAACACCAGAAAGAACACGAGCGCGATAGCGACGACTATCTTGGACTCCCGCAGCTTCCGTAACTAACTGCAGCAGACACCCACGTGATCACCGTGTCATGTGACTCCAGGCCATCTCGCGGAGGCGGAGTCATGTGACCGGTAGTGCACGTCCTGGGTTGTTATTTCTGTGGGAGGACCAAGATGGCGGTGTGTGTGGCTGTCATCGCTAAGGAGGTGAGCAGATCTGTGCGATATCGGCTGATCCATCTAGTGCTGGTCTATGAAGGAGGAGCCCTGGAGGGCAGCTGTGGTCTTATCTGAAGCTGATGGTTTAAAGAAGGATTTTATTGGTCTTGATGAGACTTGTAGTCCCTCAACCCACATTGAGCTTGACAACTCGGTGCCGCTTCTAGTTTCTGATTGTGAAGAGATACTGGGAGTTGTAGTGCTTCGGATGGCCTCACAACGTCCATTTTGCATGTGCTGTTCACTTTATATGCTGGGAGTTGTAGTTCATCATGGGGTTTTACAGCTCCCAGCATGCATCTGGTATTTTAAGATTATAGGGGTTGTAGTCAATCTAATTTTAAAGCAACTCCTAGTATTTATCTACTATCTTTTTATTATCTGCTGGGAGTTGTAGTTCTCCATAGGTTTGTACATCTGCTGTTTTCTGGTTTGGAGTTGTAGTTTGTGTCTAGAACCTGCAATGACTGAATCACGGCGCATAATGAAGGGGCTGTCATGGGGGTCTGTCCTGGACATGGGGGTCTCATCACGACCCTTACGCTGTAATGATAACTCACCGTGTTGGTCTCTGTTGCAGAATTATCCCCTCTACATCCGCAGCATTCCCACCGAGAACCAGCTGAAGTTCCACTACACGGTGCACACCTCCCTGGACGTGGTGGATGAGAAGATTTCCGCCATGGGGAAGGCGCTGGCGGATCAAAGAGAACTTTACTTGGGACTTCTGTATCCCACAGAAGACTACAAAGTGTATCCTCCATAGGAGAAACCCCAGCTGTGACTAGGGAGAGGGGAGGAAGTGGCTGCGGGTGAAAACTACAACTCCCAGCATGCTCAGCAAAAGCCTGAAGCTGCCAGAGCTTAGTCCTCATCAGCTGGGGAGCCTCAGGTTATGTGCACACTATGGCTCTTTTCATGCAGAACCTGCCTGAAAAAAAGAGCAAGAAAAAAAATCAAAATATATATTTTATAGCCGATATATTAATATATAAAAAAAATAATATATACTCTTAAATAAATATAAATATATATATATATATTCTTAAATATATATATATATACTCTGGAAATTTTATATATATATATATATATATATATATATATACACATACACACACACACTCACTCTCTTTAGTTACCCTTCCTGGGTCCGGTGGCGAGTCTCAACTGCGGCTTCTCGTATCTTAATGACTGTCCTGTCCAGAGCGCTGCAGCCATTAATTGAGCTTCCCAAGTTGACGTTACTTAATGATCAGCTGCAGCGTTGTGACGTCAGCCCTGCAGACAATACCATGAGCCACGATGGAGACTCGGTGCTGGACCTGGGGAGGATGAGTAAAGCAGATCTATGACACGGGAGATAGAGGTTTTCTAAAACCTGAAAACTCCACTAACCTGCCCAAAATATCGGATAGGATGATCCTTAATTTTGTCTTCAGTTATGGCTACGTCACAAACTCCAAAGTCAAGTTTGTCATGGTGGTGGACTCCTCAAACACCGCTCTCCGGGACAATGAGATCCGCAGTGTGAGTACACGACCTCTGATTCTACATTTGTATGTTAGGTGATTTTATTTACATCAATATGTATATTATGGAATTGCTATACATGCATTTTCCTAACATAGGATAGGAGATTGATGACATTTCGATATTCTTTATTGATCCCTTTTATGAATATGTCTTTATTTAACCCATCAGATGTTTCGGAAGCTTCATAACTCCTATACAGATGTTATGTGTAACCCCTTCTATAACCCCGGAGACCCCATTCAATCACGGTAAGTCTTAAAGGTACATCGCTAAATTTCCATTTGTGACGTCAAATGTATCTTTTATCACCTTTTTTTTCCTTATTTTCAGGGCCTTTGATAACACAGTCGCCTCCATGATGGTAGCGGCGTGTTGAATTACGTCCACAGATCAATTTAAAGTGTCCGATGCCAGTTCCTATAACTTTGTATTCACAGCACATATGTCTGTTACTGTTGATTCTTTCCAGTGGGCTATTTACTGCTGAACAACCCTATTATCTAGCAGTCTTACATGTGTAACGTGGCAGGAGGATATCATAGAACAGACTTCTTATCTTCATATGTGCATGAGATGCAAGGAAATTACAGAAGGTTCTTTTTGGACTTTAAGGGAGTAGTCGGATGAAGAACGCAACGCTAGGACTGGCAGTCGGCGCTCTCGACATCTACATAATGTCACAATCTGGTCGTCCAGTCCGAGCATTGCGTTGTGACCCTCGTCTGAGTTATATGACTGTCTGATTTTCCCCTAATAGTGATGACTTCTAGTTGAGAACGGTAATTAATTAAATAAGTGGCAGAAGGACTCCTGTGACCCTAACAATTAATTGATTGGAAGTCATGGCACAGCGCCTTACATTGTGTAGCAGTAGGTGCTATGAATGGTACACTTATGACGAGTGCGTCTGATCGCCATTAATATTAAAGTTCCTTTAAGGGCTATTCCTGCTCCGTTGACTCTCAGATCAGTATTGTAGGGTCAGTGACATCACATCTCCTACTACCACCTGCCAATCATACAACCCAGCAGGTATCGGTAAATGTGACTTCACCAGTGTCACTCCTGATGGAGCAGAAGAGCCCTTTAGTTTATCCATAGGTTTACAAATGGCTATCACCACCTAGTATCACTCATATGCAATTTTAACACTTGCCTGAGTAACAGCTAATGTATTATACTCGCCCCATTTGGCATAATTCTTACATAGACATTGCATTAACACATCAGTGTGACACATCCTAGTGCCGTCTGATTTTTTTTTTTCTTCCTTATTGATGGGCGATCTGCGAGACTCAGCTTGTCCTATTCTCACGAGTCTTGGGTCATCAAAGTCTATTTGGATCACTATATAACAGATGCAAGGAAGGCAGACATTGTATATCAGCATCTCATTCTTTAACTGATCCAATGGATAAAAATAAGACTTGCCTGTTTCAGACAAAAAAAAAAAAAAGCAACTAGGATGAAACCTGAGGCCGCAAGACACAGATGTGTGAATGTAGCCTTATAAAAGACATGTAAATGAGTATTGCTAGAGCCATCTCCTCCCATCCAAGCTTGCAAAAGGGTCATTAAATGCCCCCAGTGTGAATTAATCTTCATCTTGTGTATGTGATGTATGGAATAAATTGTACAATGTGTCAGTAGAATTCTTGTGCATTAATCCACGCGCTCTGAATGGCGTACAACACATGAAAACCATCATTTAAAGGGCCACGTAAAGTTCCTGTGAGTTGAAGCAGGCTCCTGGAAGACCTTATTTCCAGATTTAAATCAGGTTTATTAGAATTTCACATGGAACCTGCTTTTAATAATTGATATTTCATTAGAAAATATTTTCACACCTTAACCGAATTTTGCATATGCGCACCTTGTGTATGGATAAACTAAGGACAAGGATCACAATCAGATTAGAGTTGTTTTCAATCACACTAATATCAGTTTCTCAGGAATCAAGGGGGAAAATCCCCATAAACATCTGATTTTATGAATTTAGCCTTTAAAGACCCCCATATATAATAGATTAACGTCAGCCATACCCAGCAATAGCGGTGGCATTGGCTGACCGTCTAATTTGATATAGTGGCCCCGACTCTCCTCCAGCAACATGACTTTTGGGTGAAAAAAAAAAAAAAAAGTTGGAGGGTTTAATTTCTAAGTACCTTCTTTTGATTTTCTGGAGATATCATGGAGAACACAGGAGCTGCGCTCCCCTGCTGAGGTAGGGTAGTGGTCAGGAGAGATGACCGTCAGCGGAATGATTGGTTCAGTCGACAGCTATGATGTATGGGAGTTGGGGGGGGTAGTTAGGGCAGACAGCCGGTGGGGAGAGATAAATGACTTATTGCTGCCTTTGAACAAAAAGGAGGTATTTGGATGCCACAACCTCTGCATGATAGAAAATAATGTTTATGTGCCAGTACATTTAATTGTAACCACAACCCCAGCAATAAGCTGTACAGTGGGAGGAATGGGCCACTTGACCACTGATTAGTGATTGCCGGGTTTATACATTAGTCACCTACTGAGGACAGGCAATTAATGTCCATTATAATAATAATTTTTATTTATATAGCGCCAACATATTCCGCAGCGCTTTACAAATTATAGAGGGGACTTGTACAGACAATAGACATTACAGCATAACAGAAATACAGTTCAAAACAGATACCAGGAGGAATGAGGGCCCTGCTCGCAAGCTTACAATCTATGAGGAAAAGGGGAGACACGAGAGGTGGATGGTAACAATTGCTTTAGTTATTTGGACCAGCTATAGTGTAAGGCTCAGGTGTTCATGTAAAGCTGCATGAACCAGTTAACTGCCTAAGTATGTAGCAGTACAGACACAGAGGGCTATTAACTGCATAAAGTGTATGAGAACATGATGCGAGGAACTTTTTTTTTTTTTTTTTTTTATTATAAATAGGCCTCACAGGGATCGTTAGGTTAATGCATTGAGGCGGTAGGCCAGTCTGAACAAATGAGTTTTTAGGGCACGCTTAAAACTGTGGGGATTGGGGATTAATCGTATTAACCTAGGTAGTGCATTCCAAAGAATCGGCGCAGCACGTGTAAAGTCTTGGAGACGGGAGTGGGAGGTTCTGATTATTGAGGATGCTAACCTGAGGTCATTAGCGGAGCGGAGGGCACGGGTAGGGTGGTAGACTGATACCAGGGAGGAGATGTAGGGTGGTGCTGAGCCATGGAGTGCTTTGTGGATGAGGGTAGTAGTTTTGTACTGGATTCTGGAGTGGATGGGTAGCCAGTGTAATGACTGGCACAGGGTAGAGGCATCGGTGTAACGGTTGGTGAGGAATATGATCCTGGCTGCAGCATTCAGGACAGATTGGAGCGGGGAGAGTTTGGTAAGAGGGAGGCCGATTAGTAGAGAGTTACAATAGTCCAGACGAGAATGAATAAGTGAAACAGTCAGAGTTTTTGCAGAGTCGAAAGTAAGAAAAGGGCGAATTCTAGAAATGTTTTTGAGATGCAGGTAAGAAGAGCGAGCCAGTGATCGGATGTAGGGGGTGAATGAAAGGTCAGAATCAAGGATGACCCCAAGGCAGTGGGCATGTTGCTTTGGAGTAATGGTGGAACCGCACACGGAGATGGCAATGTCAGGCAAAGGTAGGTTAGTAGAGGGAGAGAACACGAGGAGTTCAGTTTTTGACAGGTTTAGTTTCAGATAGAGGGAGGACATGATGTTAGAGACAGCGGTAAGACAATCACTGGTGTTTTCTAAAAAGGTCGGTGTGATATCAGGAGCAGAAGTGTATAATTGGGTGTCGTCAGCATAGAGATGGTACTGGAAACCAAATCTACTGATTGTTTGTCCAATAGGGGCAGTATTGCATTTGAAGACAGTGATGAACGAATGTGCTGGGATAAGATGTTATCTGAGCATGCTTGGGTGCTAAGTGTCTTCAGCATGCTCAAATATGTTTGAGTCTCCGCAGCTGCTCAACAGCTGGAACACATGCATGGATTGTCTGTTAGTTAATCCCTGCATGTGTTTCACCTGTCTTAACAGCAGTGGCATCTTGAACATTTTAGAGCATGCTCAGATAACATCTTATCCGAACACATTCGCTAAACACTAGAAGACAGTCCTCAAAGTTGCTTTGCACAGATCAGGCAAGATACATGCACCAATACTATAGGTTTTAGAGCCATTAACACGGCAGCCCTCCTAGTGTAGATATTTTTCACAACTTGTGCCTAAAGTATTCAGATGACTGTACTACAGCTACACTGAATGGTGCGTTTTTTTTTTTGGTTGTTTTTTTTTTTATCACTGGCTCCTGCGCAGATTGTAAGGGCACAGTCATATGGCTGTATAACTTGGACGACGATTGCAACGCAATGCTCGGACTGGCTGGCAGGTTTCCAGACCAGAGTGCAAGAGGTGCATAGAAAGGAATGGGTTCACGCTACGGTGAGGAGAACAGATGGCCAGTCCAAGCATTGTGTTGCGATTCTGATCCGAGTCATATGGGCCCCCCCCCCCCCCAAAAAAAAAAAAAAAGAGAAAATATATATAATTCTACAACCTGCAGTAACCACCGATTGACCAAACCGCTGCACGGCCAGCTCTTCCCTACCTGCTGTATCCTCACCCATCCCTTGTAGATCGTGAGCCCTCGCGGGCAGGGTCCTCACTCCTCCTGTACCAGTTGTGACTTATATTGTTCAAGATTATTGTACTTGTTTTATTATGTATACCCCTCCTCACATGTAAAGCGCCATGGAATAAATGGCGCTATAATAATAAATAATAATAATAATATATACATACACACACATCTGTTCCGGCAAAAATGGGTAGTATGCACAAACAGAGGGCTGCAAATAGCCAAGAGCAGCACTAAAGGGGCTGGTAGAAAAGCTAGGTACAGCGCTTGGCCAGTCTATAGGAAGTTGATGGATCTCTGGTCAGGTCCGTGCATTGCTGCTTTAATGGGAATATCGGTGCCCCATTCTGCAGATCGGTGCAGGTCCCAGTGGTCAGACCACCAGCTATCAATAAGTTATTACCTATCCAGTGGATAAGAGAAATTGTTTAATCGGACAAAGCAGGGCTGTGGAGTCGGTAAGCCAAACCTCCTACTCCTCAATTTCCATGACACCGACTCCCATCAAAAAGGCTCCAACTCCACAGCCCTGCGGACAAGGCCTGTAAAGGTTTGAGCACTACTGTAACAAGGTGTAAAGTTAACAAATATTGTGCCCCATCTCAAATATGGGCCTTATTAAGAGGGCTGTAATCAAAAATTGTATCACACAGCCGCATGCAGTAGAGTTACCCAGAACTAGATATCCAAGGTTCTTTGCGCTTTCCCATAGAAATGTATTAATGCAATATCAGCTGTTGCTGAAGGAATTTTGACCGACATTTGTACTTAAATCAATAAAGATATTTATTTTTCTATCCAGAAGAGAAAAAAAAAAATCCAGTACGTTTCTCCAGTTTCTCAGCACTACATGTAGGTTGCACAAGAATAATCTATCAGTTGGTTTGTGGAAGCACTGACGCAAGGTGTAGGAGATGTTGCAGGTCTAGGAGGGCCTAAACCATTCTTGACACGGGACGGACATAATCGTACGATTTCCAACCACAATACTGAGGTTCAGTAGGGCTTATTCCACTGCACGGTTCTTCCACGACCTCTAGGGAAAAGAAAGAGTTGGGGGATCAGAGGAAGCATTGAAAATGTCTACATAAACACTGTGTAATGTGGGTAAGACTGGGGGTATTTTAATTGCGTCAGTGGCAAATATATATATTTTGACATGGGGGATGAAAAAGCATCAGCCCTGCCTTACCGGAGATATTGCATAAACGAGACACAGACACCCCCCAATTCTAGACCCCATTAGAACATATGGATGGATCCAGCTCAATTAGCCAAAAACCAAGAAGAATCCCTCAAGGGAACAGTTCAGGAAGCGGTGCTTTGTGGAAAACACACACACCACTTAATTTCTCAATTTTTTCTTTTTAAAGAATCCATGCCCCTTCTACGCCTTTATCCCCCTCCTCCTGAATGTGCGTTTTAACGTAGAGACACAAGACACCTTCCAGAATGGTTTCCAGGAGGCTTTATCGGTGCCCAAGAGATTTGCCAAATTCTTCCAGCTATCTTTGAAGCATCCAATATGTTCAGGGAGAGTTGGCAAATATGGGTCATGTTGTCTTAAATTCTATTCCAGAAAGGATATCACAGCATCAACCACTTTGCTGGTTTTATCCCTTTACAAAAACTAGTACACAGACCTGTATGGACGATTCCTGGACCTCTGACCTCTTTGGAAGTTCCCCCTGGTCCCTCGGGGTCTTGCACGGAATCCTCCCCTGTCCGTGCTGCTAATGCCGGGCATGTTTGTCCTCTTGGGTAAAACCTAAAAAGGGCAGAATACAAACCATTAGGGGTCCGTATTTAGAAATGAAACGGGTTAGCGGGACACATGTTAGAACATCTAATGACCACTACCTTCCCCATGATGGCATATCTGAAGGATGCCCCTCGAGGGATCATTGTGCCATTTTTTTTTTTTTTTTATATTTCTTAAATCGGCTAGAACATTTATCCTTGGACAGGTTAAGTGAATAAAATTGATCATCGCGTTATAATGGCGATGTTGATGTGTAGGAAAGTGGAAAAATTGGGCAAAAGTACGAGTGCGAGTGACAGAGGCCAAATTCTATGGCAAAGACAACTGGGTCAAACAGTTTAGGTAAAGGTGTCCGATCATATGGATTATTGCAACCTGCCGGCTATGCGGTTGCATAATCTTAGACCACTCAAGGTGCCATGCTGACCCACGTCCACCACCAAATGCACCTGCAATGAGTGTAGGAACTGGACTTTGTGGCTCTGTGAGTCTGTTGGGCCCTCATGATGAGATTGTGATGGGTTTTTCAATGGCAGTCGGTGCCTGTACCCAATGTGGGAATGGTTCAAGTTGATGACTTGTCTCCAAATCTCAAGCTAAAAATGGATCTCCAGAGAGATGTGTTCAGAAAACCGGTCATGTCCATTAGAGGTCACACCAAGCAGATTAATAGACAAAAGGATCTGCTGACATCTTTATAGCCATTCCGGCTTTATAGAGGATTGGGATAGATTATACATTCACCCTGTTCTCCACATTTATAATCTCACCTTGATTGTTCGTCCTCGGAACACGGATTCGTCCATTGCGACGGCAGCTTCCATTGAGCTCTTTTCTGCAAACTCTATATATGCATATCTATAGGACAAGTTAGGGCCATAAGTTATATCTCCATTATAATCACCCAGTGCAGAGTGGACTCTTCTATCAGAACCTTATCTCACATGCACAGAAGGTAAGGAATTCAGTTTACTGAACTTTTGGCAAGCACAGTCATTAAGGCCTGGATAGAAGACATCTTAACGAGGCCTTAAACCACAGTCTTATCTTACCCTTTGGGATGTCCAGAATATTTGTCACATAAAATTGTGATCCGGTTGATGGAGCCACAACTACTGAAGTGAGACTCTAAATCCTGGGCTGTGCCTCCATAATCCACCTGAGACGAGAAGAGGCGAAGACTTAACCCAAATTATTAAGGAATTCTCAATCACACCAAAGATGGCAAAAGCCTGCTCAGATTTCCCCTCCAGAAGCCAAATCAATATGACTAGCAACAGAAAAAAAATAGATTTTATTTCCTGTCAGTGGACCGTCAACCGACATCGCCAGTATAGATTGCAGGTCGGCCTAATAAAAAGTTTAAAAAAATTAAACACAACACTACAGATTGTAGCCATCTTTGGGTATGTGCACACGTAGCGGTTTTGACGCTGTGGATTCGCAGCCTTTTTCCATGAGTTTACACTACCATGTAAACCTATGGAAAACAAAATCCGCAATGTACATGCTGCGGAAAAAAAAGCACGGAAATGTCGCGTTTATTCTGCAGCATGTCAATTCTTTGTGCGGATTCCGCAGCGGTTTACACCTGCTCCATTATAGGAATCCGCAGGTGTAAAACCGCAGGTGGAATCCGCACAAAAAACGAGGTAAGTCCGCAGGTAAAAACACAGTGCTTATTACCTGCGGATTTCTCAAAACAGGTGCGGAAAAATCCACAGAGGTTCCATCTACGTGTGCACAGCCTTATTATAGTCTTTGTGCATATCATAGGAGTGTCCATCATACAGTCATCCTAAACAAAATGGCAGAGTTTTACCAAACAAAATCGTGTTAACAATCAGTAGCTCTTAGCTACTGGGGGGCAGAGGGGGTCGTCACATGAAGGGGATCATGAGGCAGAACACAGCACAGGAGGAGAGCAGTAAAAGGCCTGCGTCCCTGCCTGACAGACTGCAGCTGGTAGCACAGTGGCCACCTATTCTGCAGAGCCTCCATCCTGCACTGACTGACACTGAGGAGATTCTGTCAGGCTGCAGTTCTGTGCGCGCACGGATTGGCTCAGGCGCGCTGGGTCCTAGTGCCCGCCATCCGCCATTTCTCTCAGACACGTCCTGCTGCTCCTCACTGACTGCAGAGTTCATCGGTAAGTGGGGATGGAATTTATTAGATTTATTAAATGAAGGCATGTCATGGTCACCGTGAGGTAAATGTGAGAGGATGGGGTGAATGTGGGGGCTGAGGGGCAACAGGGCACTGGGAGGGTGAATGTGGGGGCTGAGGGGCAACAGGGCACTGGGGGGGTGGTAAATGAGAATGGGGGTATTGTGAGGGCTGAGGAGCAACAGGGCACTGGGGGGGTGAATGTGGGGGCTGAGGGGCAACAGGGCACTGGGGGGGTATTGTGGGGGTTGAGGTGGGTGAGGAGCAACAGGTACTGGGGGGGGGGTAAATGAGAATGGGGGTATTGTGAGGGCTGAGGAGCAACAGGGCACTGGGGGGGTGAATGAGGATGGGGGTATTGTGAGGGCTGAGGTGGGTGAGGGGAGACAGGGCACTGGGGGGTAGAATATGAAAGGACGGGGGTATTGCGAGGACCGAGGTGGGCGAATGTGAGGATGGGGTTATTATGGGGGCTGAGGTGAGGGAGGGGACAGGGCAGTACCCCAATTAGGGTGCACCACGTAGCTGTAGCCAGGATTACCTGATTAAGGTCCCCCCCCCCCTCCCGCAAGCTGAAACCCTAGCTACGCCTCTGGTAAAAATGTATCCCATTATGGCCAACGGGGTTAGTCAGACGCCTGGCACAGCTATTAATTTTTTCTGCTCCTTCGTAGTCAGTGGGAACAGAACCTGAACAAGGTTCTTCCCTGTTCTGTGCAGGCTCCTTAGAGGAGGTCCCCAGCAGGAGACCCAGGAGTTCAGTATAGCGACAGACACCAAATGTACTGTAGAACGTAGGACTGAAGTAAATTCCTAATTAGCGAGGCGAGTTGTTAACGACTTACATTTCCTACATATACAGAACGTTTATCAGCCTCCCGCTTCTCTTCTGCGCTCAAAGAATAAGGAAGACCTGAGAAATGGGGAGAACAGCACGGGTTAGCTTGTAAGCCATCATCCCAGCAGCAGGGCCGGCATCTGCTCCTTTTTGTGTGAGGAGGACGAGGACTGCCAGATCTCTACATAATGACCCCCTAGATCAGGGGTGTCAAACTGCATTCCTCGAGGGCTGCAAACAGGTCATGTTTTCAGGATTTCCTTGTACTGCACAGGTGATAATTTAATCACCTACACAAATAATGAGTTGGTGATTAAATTATCACCTGTGCACTACAAGGAAATCCTGAAAACATGACCTGTTTGCAGCCCTCGAATAATGCAGTTTGACACCCCTGCCCTAGAGGGTACTCGAGGAGCACGTTTCTGCCCAAACCAACTATGAGGGCCGATGTCCTGTAGTGGGACCTTACATCCCAGAATCTTGCGGCTCAGAATTGGCAGGTCTACCGCTCCTTGCACAGATGAGAGCAGGTTCGCATGGAGCACATATGCAAGTAGACTAGATTACCTACCAACTTTAGAGTTCTCATCCGTCGGCTCATCCCCGGTCAGTCCCTTCAGGCGCTCCGCCTCTTCTTCCATCTCTCGTACCCGCATCTTTATGGCTTTCAATTCCTGGAGAATGCATGTACCCAGTGACTACAGCAGTACCATTAGTTACTGCACAGTCAGATATCATCTCACTGAAGGCTATAGGTACAGGACAACTTCCACTGAAATTGGACGATTATTTTAGGGTGTCATTTGCACAAGAATTTCGATTTGCCGCTGAACTCATACACTGCAAGACCCCCACCTCTAATCATTACTGCTGCAATGGGTCCATCGATATGACTAGTGCGTGATGTCATATGACCACTGCAGCTAATCACTAAGCTCAGCGGTAGTGCATCATGGCATGGCCAAATATTTAAAGGGACTGTCCATACAGAATGACTGTTGAAACTAAGTAGAGATGCTCTGTACTTCACAGCAGGGCCAATCATTCAGACACATTTTGCCACCCATCTCCAGCCTCCTCCTTCTTTGATTGACATCTCTGGCTTCAAGGTGCCATAGAAGGGTGGAGATGGATGGAAACCAAGCAGGCGAAAAGCTGTAGTTAAATTTTTCGTCACACCAAGGGTGCGTCGAGCACCTGTACTTCGCTTTAACAGTCATTCTGTAACCTCTTCACGACTGATGAAAATAATCTGGTCGTGTCCCTGCCTTCGATGCGGGCTCCGGCCCCGAGCCTGCATCTTTCCCTGCACATAACAGCTGATCTGATAAGCCGCCATGTGTCTGACAGCCGGGGATGTATCCACTCGCAGCTTTTAACAAGTTAAATGCCGCTGCCCATCTCTGACAGCAGCATTTAAAATGTGTTGGCCGCAAGCGCGTCACAATACCCGCCCATCAGCTGGGGGTCTGCAGAAGACACCCATGCGTATCATTGTAAAACCCCTATGAACGCCGGCCCGTGGCATATCTCAGAAAATTTTGACAAAAGCCAATTTCTCTTACAAATTTTGGATTTTTTTTGCACCACTTGAGTAAAAAAAAAAAGAAAAAGTTATGGCTCTTCAAAGAAGGGGGTGGGGGGGGGGGGGGGGGGGTTGGGGGGTGCAAACAAAAAAAGAAATTTTCCTGGGGCTGAAGGGGTTAAGCGCAGCTGCAGCCCATAAAGACAAATTTTCTTATATACTGTGGTGTATAGTACAAGCGATTAAATAATTGCAGATTCAAGTGGGCAAAAATAGTAAAAATTCCCTGTAAAAAAAAAAAAAAAAAAAATTATATATATATATATATATATATATATATATATATATATATATATATATATATATATATTTTTTTAAAACTAATATTTGGCATCATTGCATTTGTAAATGTCTCAACAAAATACTAAATACCTTACCAAGTGGACCCCCCCTCCCCCCCCCCCAAAAAAAAAAAAAAAAAAACAGACGCAAATTTGATATTTCCGAATTCTTGCTGACCTGGAGAGCTGCATTTCTAAGGACGGGGGCTATAAAAAAAAACAAAAAAAAAAAACAAGCAGACAGAATAAAAAGTTTTGGCTCTTGGAAGATCTCAAGAAAAAAAAAAAAAACCTGCAAGAGCACAGAAACAAAAAAAGTTCTCCAGTCAAGAGATTAACCCTTTAATGACTGGGCTAATTTTTTCTCAAATCTGACAAGTATCACTTTATGTGGTAATAACTCTGGAACCCTTCATCATATTGATTTTTAGATTTTTTTTTTTTTTTTTGTAACACGTATTTTAGATAGTGGTAAAATTTATGTCGATATTTTCTGCATTTATTTATAAAAATATCGTAAAATGTAACAAAAATTCCACAAAATTAGCAATTTTCAAACGTAGATTGATTATCCTTTTAATCCAGATAGTAATACCACGGAAAATCATTAATAAATAACATTTCCCCCGTCTCTGCCTTACATCAGCACCATTTGTAAAATGGTGTTTTATTTTATTAGCATTTGATGAGATTTAAAAATCTAGCAGTCATTTTTCACTTTTTCGAGGAAATAAATTTTTTTTTTTTTTTGGGGGGACCTATTAAGTTTTGAAATGACTTTGGGGGGTCCTATATATTGGAAACCCCCCAAAAGTGATATTAGTTTAGAAAACACACCCCTCAAGGTATTTAACATTGCTTTCAGGCAGTTTATTAACCCTTTGGGTGCTTTTCAGGAATAAATACATTTAATTTTTGCCCATCAAAAAATGTTTCTAACTTCTGAACAGGCCGCTATAGCCGGCAGACTCTAAAGGTCGTTGGTGAATTGCCACGGCAAACATCAGGACCGTACAATCGAGATCTCGGGGTGTCACCGCGCTCCGTTAACCATCTAGATGCTGTAGTCATTGACAGCAGCATTTAAAGGGTTAAACAGCTATAGTAGATACCATACACTAATCATGGCTGGTGCGGCAAGTTGTCAGCTGTAGTGTACAGCCGGCAGCTACAGGATTGTCAATCATCGGTGGACGCTAGTCTCTTATCGCAGGTCAGTAAAATGACGTCTTGGTGGTATTAGCACCACGCTATAGGAATGGCCGAGCACGCTAGGACGCCGACTTACAGGATCGTCAAAGTCTCCGCCTTCATGGAGGTCCTGTTCACCGCCGCCGATTTCCAGTTCTGAATCCTTCCCAGACATTTCCCACGTCACATCCCAGTCAGGAGGCAACTGGCTGTGGTTGCCCCACACCTGACTACCGTAGCCCAGGCCTGAAGAACAGAACAGGAGAGCAGCAGACATCAATGCTATAGAGAGAAGGGTGGAAAAATCGTCCCCAGCTGCTCCCATTCATGGTCACATGGCGGCGGCCGCCATCTTGTAACACAATGGAGCCCTATTAGGTGGCTACATGATAGATTAAATATACAACTAACTGGATAAATTCCAGAGCACGTGTCTGGATATCTTTGGTAACCATTGCAATGGCGGGGGGCAACTAAACACCGAGCACCTCTGATTTACCTGCGTGTATCATGACACTCACACCAAGACTCCCCCAGAAAGCTTCATGACTGCAAGGAGGAGACGGACATTCCTAATACAGCCGCCCTCATATTGCACACACTCATCCCACCCTTTCAGGCCCAGGAGAAAGGCCCTAGTACTCAGCACTACGGACCTGCGGAGTCTCTGGCTGCAATGCAGGGGTTAATGAGACAGGTGCAGAGGCAACCAGGAGGGCTGGATTTAATGGGACTGGTCTAATGGATCATTTAGGCGGTTGCCCGTAGCGACATAAAGAGATTAATGCCTTATTTTTCCCCCTAATTTTGTATCAGGGGAGTTGGTTGCTATGGGCATCTTCATAGCAACAGGTTCAGTTACTACTCCTAGGCAGGCTTTGAAGGCCTAGTAGGCCTCGTGTATAAGGTCAGCCAGCTAAAGCAAAGTCAGATGTAACCTGTGGTGGAAAAACGTAGCCTAGTACACATATATAGGTTGTGACGGGCGACTGTGTCGATTTTTGGGTGGGCTGAGTCCGTTAATCGTGTACCTACAACAACCAATCAGAGCTTGACTTTCATTGTCTATGTTGCTCTGGATAAATGGAATATGGTCCGGTTGCTATAGGTAACAAGGGGGCCACGTTCCCCGGACAGTTTTGATATGAAGCCCCCGGGATCACTGGATTTCCAGGACACGGTAATATATATATATATATATATATATATATATATATATATATATATATATATATATATATATTATGTTATATTTTACACCATTTGCAGCTTTTTTTTAAAATTTTTTACATTGAGGCCTCATTCAGGAATCCGTTTTTTGGTTCATACGGAACAGATTTTCCTCAGTGTTCGTCCGTGTTCACACTGGTTTGGATTTTTTTTATTTTGCACATGTTCAAAAACTGAGTTTTTCAAGCGGAAACTTTTTTTGGTGGGGTCAAGGCATTTTGGAGAAGTTTTTTTTTTTTTTACCTGATAGTTTACTGAAGCAGTTTTGGAAGATTTTTTTTTTTTTTTTGCCTGAAGAGATTTATTTTTTTGGACGCTTTTTGATATTTAGAACTGTGCCTAGATTGGAAAGTTTTCCGTCAGGATCATCTTCAAAGACGTGACATGCACTTTATTTATTTTTTTCCTCCCTAAACCTTTTTCAAGAGAAAAATAAATAAAAAACAAGAAAACTAGTCATATGAACAGTAAAGTGGATTTTCAATAGAAATTAATTGCAACAGTTTTTGAGGAGTATTTTGGAGAAAGCCCACAAAAAAAAAACCCTGAATAAAAAAAGTCAGTGTGAACATAGCCTTATGGATCAGATTTTCCTCTGGGGTTTGGATGAGATTTTGAAAAAAATCTCTTAAAAAAAACACAAAACAAGAAACATGAAAACAAATCAAAGAAAAGGGAGCGTTTTCTAAAGCAGATTCCACTTGAAATTCCACCTTTGATTTTACACCTCCCAAAAACTCCGTGTGACCATTGCTTATGGGTGAATACTTACGAATTGTCAATTAATTGCAAGAAAAAATGCAGATGATTTTATGGCAGATTTCAACTTATACCTTAGAAATAGTAAATAACATTTTATTCTGCACATATAAAATCCACAATGGAGGTCAATTTCTGCCCCAAATTAATTATGACAAAATCTCTTTAATTTTGCAGCTACTTTGATGAGCTGTGGATTTTTCAGTTACAAAATCTGGACAGGGAATCCACAGCATATCCACCAAGTGTGAACATACCCTTAAATTTAGGTTGGCCTTATCTATATATATATAATTGTCTAAGGGTCACTTCCGTCTGTCTGTCCTTCTGTCACGGTTATTCGTTCGCTGATTGGTCTCGGCAGCTGCCTGTCATGGCTGCCGCGTCCAATCAGCGACGGGCACAGTCCGATTAGTCCCTCCCCTACTCCCCTGCACTCACTGTCCGGCGCCCGCTCCGTAATCCCCTTCACTCACCGCTCACACAGGGTTAATGGCAGCGGTAACGGCCCGCGGTGTAACGCACTCCGTTACCGCTGCTATTAACCCTGTGTGTCCCCAACTATTTACTATTGATGCTGCCTATGCAGCATCAATAGTAAAAATATGTCATGTTAAAAATAATGCAAAAAAAAAAAACCTGCTATACTCACCCTCCGCCGCCTTTCCCGCTCCTCGCCACGCTCCCGGGACCGCGCCATTGCAAGCGGCAGCTTCCGGTCCCAGGGTTGGTGTGCGACAAGGACCTGCCGTGATGTCACGGTCATGTGACCGCGACGTCATCATAGGTCCTGCTCACACCAGCCCTGGGACCACCGGAAGCTGGCGCTTGCAATGGAGCGATCCCGGGAGCGTCCCGAGGAGCGGGAAAGGCGGCGGAGGGTGAGTATAGCAGGACTTTAACGGCAACGGGCCTTCGGAAGGTAAGTATATGTTTTTGTTTTTTTCTCTATACTACGTGGCTCTGTGCTGTATAGTCCGTCGCTGTGCAATATACTATGTGGCTGGGCAATATACTACATGGCTGGGCAATATACTACGTGACTGAGCAATATACTCCGTCGCTGTGCAATATACTATGTGGCTGGGCAATATACTACGTGACTGGGCAATAAACCCTACTACGTGACTGGGCAATATACTACGTGCCTGGGCAATATACTATGTGGCTGTGCAATATACTACGTGGCTGGGCAATATACTATGTTGCTGTGCAATATACTACGTACCTGGGCAATATACTACGTGGCTGGGCAATATATTACGTCACTGGGCAATATACTACGGGGCTGGGCAATATACTACGTGGCTGGGCAATATATTATGTCACTGGGCAATATACTACGTGGCTGGGCAATATACTACGTGGACATGCATATTCTAGAATACCCGATGCGTTACAATCGGGCCACCATCTAGTACATTAGATATTTATCTGCAGTAATGGCAGAAAAGGGCCCCTGTGCAAGAACAATGTATGGGACCTTTGCATCCCAAGAGCTAAAAATGCTAAATTTCACATGCTTTGGAGGTATAAATGGGCCCCGTTACCTTTTTGGCCCCTATGTGGCCGCACAAGTTGCGTTAATGATATGTCCGCCCCTGGTCAGCAGCGCCACTGACACTTGACGCAGTGGATGTAGCAGTACAGAGAAATTTAGGAGCCAGGGCACTAGACGTCCTGTTTTTGGTAACTTTATTATTACGGGAAAATCACAACGTTTTGGCTGCGCTGGGCCTTTATCAAGCGATAAAAAATATGCCTCTCTTTTTAATGGATTGATAAAGGTCCTACAAGGCTGAAACATTGAGGTTTTTCTGTACTGATAAAGTCACCAAAAGGAGGACCTCTAGTGACCTGGCTCTTGGATTTTCTCCTATTCAGACTTTTCACTGGATTTTTTTTAATATTTAACCTTGAGTATCTCCTCCAATTCGTTCTGTTCCACCGATTCTTTCTTTTGTGCCCCTCCGTTCCAAAGTTATACCCCCCCAGAAATAAAGAAGCAAAATTGACCTTCAACCAACTGGGCGTATACCTCAAAAGTTCTTTGTGGGCGTATGCTTTTTCCCACTCTGAGGCTGGCCAATCAAAACCTAGAGAAGTTCTGTGGTACACTCCCAGTTGGCTAAGGTGAAAATCTCCTTCTTTCTGAGGGGCATAACTTTGGAAAGGAGGGGCGCAGAAAAAAAAGGAAAACTGTTCCAGAATCGGCAAATCCGTGCCAATTAAAGGAGCTAAGCAGTTTAAACAAAAAAAAAAATTCCAGTTATAGGTCCTCTTTAATAGTGGCAGGGGATGTTCACTAAGATCAGAGGTCAGAATCAATGACAGCATGGTTTCATCAGAATTTCTCAGTAGTGCAGCCTCAGGGGATCATATTTCTGGAGAGCAGAAATATATTAACAAATTATTATTTTTTTTTTAATATGATTATACCCAATATTGATATCAGAAAACAAACGAGTCTCCGTAGTAAAGTTTCTTTTATGACACATAAACTGATCACAGAACAGACATTGATCTGAATGAGTGGTTACAGCTGTCACAGATCAGACATACAACACATTGAGATACCAGCATGCAAAGATACGCAGCTCTGTGTCCGCTGGGGCCACTGGGACCCCAAACCTTTCCTATTAAGAACGCTCGCCCCCCACATCTCTGTACATTCTGCCTTTCAGCTTCCTGCTTGGTGCAACTTTATTGGTAGCAAAAGTCCCCCTATGTATTGCCAAAATCTGTCCTCTAGAGGTAACCTAACCTTTGTAGGATCACCATTACATTGCTTGTAAACATTGCCTCCATGATGGGTATAAAAGTCAAGATTTTATTCTCTGCACCCCCCCCCCCCCCCACTATCTCCCATTGGGTAACTAATGGTGTAAGCAGGGGTCCTATTTTGGACACTAACGTCCTATCATAAATATCATCCAAAATAATCAGTTAGTTTGGGTCATTTTAATTAAAAAAAAAAAATTTCAGGAGGCCATATTCAATTTTCAGAACCATGGCAATCCCATTATATATTTTTTTAAATTTTTTTATATGTATTTTCTTCCCTCTTCTAGGAATCGGCTGGTGCTTGGAAAAATTTGGTTATCAAGTTTTGCGCCCATTCTCCGCCCGCAGGACACAGCAGGTATTACAGTTCATTATAAAAAAAATTAGAAGTAAACTACGGGATGCAAGCTAAAATCAAACCTTAGAAGAAGACGGGTTTACATCCTAGTTTTACCGTTTCTTACATTAATTAAAAAAAAAAAAAGGTATAAGGTTTTATTTTTGCTCATGCTGTCTGCTATTTGGTCTGTCTGTAACAATGATATATCGTTTTAATACGTCATTCTTAATCCATTGTTCCATTTATTATGCTAAAATAAATAAAGCTTACTCATTGTATAGTAAATTTCTTAATAATTTTAGGTTCTCTGATTGCTGTCAGCGAATGAAAACGTACTTGTTTATATCGATGAGGTTGAAAAACCCCTCCGAGTCTTGACACAGTTAGGAGGCTTTGATGTACTCTTATTATCTAAATATGTCCACAAATATGAGCTAATTAATATAGATTTATAATGGTCTCTGTTTTTCAGACACAGAATACCAAATCCCCTGCATAAACAGTGCATTAAACTATCATTATGGCTGCCACCAGGGGGAGCTTGTGAGCCAACTGTATACTGTTTTATTACTGAGTTCAATGTACATACAGTATGCAGTTAGCCCCACCTAGTGGTGGCAGCAGGTAACTTTAATTTTATATACCGTATATATATATATATATATATTATAAATAATATATTTATATTATATAATTAATTTTATATTCAGATTTACTAACATTTTAATCCTTAAATTGGAGTAAAATGCACAAAAGTTACTAAAATATGCAGCACATTTGGACTGAAATTGAAATCTGTGTAGATTTGTAGATTTGTGCTACAATTTGTGCCATTTTGAGATTCATTAATAATAAATGTTTGTGCTGATGGTGTCTATCCTTTATTCTGCTGACTTTATTGGCAAGAGGAGTGGACCAGCACTTTGTTCTCATTCAGACTTCTGTGTTTCATGTACATATTCAATCTGTACTTTTTTTTTACCAATAGAACATGTACCAATTATTGTCTATGGTGACTGTTTACATGTCTGTCTGCAAAAAAATAAAAAATGAAGACGTCCAATTTTTATATGAGCCACGGATCAAACTCGCCCATTAAAATCAGTGGCTCCATGAACAAAAAAAAACAGATGGCATCAGCAAATCATGCGAATGCTGTCTGGTTTGTACCAGTGAATGGGTAGAAGAAGTGTTAAAAAAAAAAAACATCATATATATATATATGTATATATATATATATATATACATATATATATATATATATATATAGTTTTATTTGTTTTCCTGTATGCAAAATATATATGTATTTTTTAATATATATTATATAATATTGCATACAGGAAAAGAAAATTGGATGCCATGCTGATCGTAAAAAATAGGCCAAAAATGGATGAAAAACTCATACGACACATTAATGAACTGGATATGATTAGGACAGGTTTCCAGCCTCTGAGTATAATCCATAACATTTGCATTCACTGCGTTCAATGACAGCAAACAGAGATCTTGAAACTAGTGGAAAAAAAAATAATGAAAAAAAAATCTTAATTTTGAATATACAATAATTAAGCTTTATTTACATGAATCCGCAACAAAACCCCTACTTTGGCAGTGAAATAAAAAAAAATGAACAGAAAGCACAGTAATGAAATAATTTATAACAGAACTATTACAACATGAAAATTCAGAACGACCCGGATTATTTGGATTCTGGGCTGAGGCTTAGAAATGACGGAGCGGGGCTCTTGGAGGTTGGCAGTGTGACGCAGGAAGCCATCCCAGGTGCCAGGCTTGGTTTTTGGAGGACAAAGCAAAAGATATAAGAATTAATCAAAGAGCTGCCATCTTTTAAAGCTGCGACCTCTCGGAGTCAGCGCCTCGCACTGTGAGGTCCCTGTTAACTGATCCTTGGGATATCTGATTTTTTAAACTTTTTTATTTAAAGCTCCTTTTTTTTAAATCAGTCTGCACTGCCCAAGTCCGTTTTCCACGATGACATTTTGGTTTAAGTATGAAGCTTGGTGACCACTTTGTAGTTCCACATAGGGTCGTGAACATAAGAGGTAGTGCAAGAGTATTAAGAAGGGCAGTAATCCGCGTTGAGATTGAAAGTCCGGCTATTCAGATCTCCTCAAATCCACCTTAAATATGGCCCCGTTTGGAGGCAAGTGCATTGGATATGGGTTACAAAACAAAAAACGAAACTGGAAGTGCGAGAAAAAACATGTAAATGGACAGAACAGAAGATGCCGGGTGAGAGGGCCTTAAAAATACGGTAATGGGGAGAGACAGCTGCAGGAAATGAGGAAGGTGCCACCTTAAGAAACTTGGCGCCCATAGTGGGATCATACATACAGTAAGGATTAGAGAAGGATACAGCGTCTTGCTGCTATAAATACACACACACATCAAATATTTTATATATTACTTTTCATAAGATGTATAAAAAAATAAAAGTCCTTCATATCTGAATAATGTAAAGAGCTGGATGCACAGCAACACGGGGGGACGCATTTAAAGGAAAACTATCATGTCTACGTATAATATAATATATTGTACATCATGAGATTATTCAAACCATAATTATCCTCACAAGATTATCTAACATTAATATCGTTTTACCTGACGAAATGGCTCAACGGGGCAATAGGTGTCTTTTGAGGTCTAAGCGCAATTTTTCAATGTGGCCAGCAGGTGTCACTTTAGGTAGTAAAATTTAGGGCACTTTTTGCGCCTTTTTTTGGCACGTCAGTTTTGAGCAAACATTGCTCTTTTTTTTGCAATTTAAACAGTGGATGGAAATTATGCAGCTAAGGAATAAGTCAGTTTTATGACTTGGAATTCTTAAAAAAAGCAAAAAAATTAGAGACAAAAATGCTATAACTACAAAAGAAAAATGAAGTTTGGCACAAATAATAGCAATGCACCCGCAAAAAAAAAAAATTCCCCTTGGTGAGAAATTCCCTCCTTTCCTGAGTGAGTGGTAACCCGCTGTTGTAGAACTACAGCTCTCAGCATGCTCTGGTTGCAGACCACTGCTCTTCACCGTAGATATTATACTGCAATATTGAAGATAATACAATCTTATGACAGTTTTCCTTTAAAAGCATTGCAAATGTGAGAGTGGACGGGGGAAAATACTTTATTTGTGATTTGGACTTTATCTCCAAACGTCCCATGTAAATCCAGTAAACGCTGGTGCTTAAACTGGTGGTTTAGATATTGCTTCACTGGTTTTTGGTTGTAACTGGGTGCTCAACTACTGGGAGACATATTATTGAACCATAGTCTGACTCTGTATGGACTTTTTGGACATATTTTTTTACTTCCTATTATTATCCCCTTTTCTCTTGGTTATAGGACTGGGGTATGGATGAGCATATATAGACCATAATACATCTATATACTAGTGGATGCCTTTTCTTAGGTGCTGCATGGAAGAGCGGGGGTTAAAGGATAATGAGACTATAGGTAATGAGCTTATATGGAGGCTTCTCCGTCCTATAGTGATCCTTAAATGAACTCTGCTGCGGCCGGTTTGGTGCGTCCAAAATTCACAATCCCAGTCCAGGCCATTCTGTCCAGTCCGGCTATGAGTCTCCTAGCCCAAAATCATCATCAATATGACTACGAGGCTGCTGAGTTCAGGTCAAGAGACCCATGTCTGGTCCAAAGTCAAACCGCGAGGGTCGGACATGTAAAACCGGCGTTCCCAAGCTTTCTGCCCTGATTCTGCACTGCAGGGTAGGGTAAATTTAGTGGGAGCGATTGCCCCTATTACTGTATCTCTAGGGTATTGCTAAGATGAGTCCATGCTGGTGCAGGACAGATCCTATTAGGCTCTGTTCACACGTAACCTTTTTTTTTTTTTCTGCAGGCTTTAGTTAGAAAATTGCAGCATAAATTACATGCATTTTTTCCGCTCATCCACTGGGAAGAACTGCATTCAAAACTTTGAAAGAACTTGACATATTGTGTAAGGTCAAAAAATGCAAGAAAAAAAAATAAATTATTTTGCAAATCTCTTTCATCTCACCAAAACCAAAAATGCTACGTATGAACAAGACTTTAGGGTCCAGTCCTGCAAAAATGCATGGAAATAATTAGTAAAAGTTTCCTAGGATGCTTCTATGCAACGTTTCCTCGACTCACGGTCCCGTGCGGAATACTAAAACCAGTCCTAGATCAGTGGTCTGCAAACTATGGCTATCCATCTGCTATAACTCCTAGCATCCCATGTCCAGGAATGCCTGGAGTTGTAGTCTCACTACAAGTACAGATTTTGGGAGTGTAATGGTTTCCTGGGCGGAGATCCAGTATAGATTAGGGAGACTTGATTTTTTTTTTCCCAGGGAGCATTGCCTGTATGTAAATGAGCTCTCCTAAAGGAAGAAAACTGTCTCTCTAGTGCCACCTACAGGTACAAACAAACAAGCCATAGAATTATATAACTGGGGATGTGGAACATCCTGCACGCACAGGACAGCTAGTAATGGAAGAATAGCAAAATGCATATGTGGTTCCTCACAGGTGGATATGCTAGATAGTATGGAAGCCTTCTAAGAAGGTAAATACATAATTTATCTACTGCCTAAAAACAGAATGGTCGTGCCTTGCAAAGGATCGTCTAACAAAACGGTCGTTGCTTGGCCTAAGTGCTATGAATTCTTACTAATACAGCGGAAAGCCGCCACAAATATTGGAAAGAAAGGACATCACAATTACGTTAATGGTTCAGACAACCGCATTGTGGGGCCCCAGCCTAATGTTGCATGTGACGGTCCCATGCATGGACTGTCCGCGGGTCTACTGCGGACGTCCCGCGAAAAACAAGATGTGTGACTGTGGCATAAGTGAAAATGGAAATACTTTGCTCCTCCCCATGTATTACAGGAGAGGGTAAGCCCCACCCATGAGGAACCATGATAAAGCAATCTTAGCTGTTTCTACCTGCACATTTAGAAAAAAAAAACCCTAATGAAAACTTCTACGAACCATTGGCTATTTACGAGCTGCCATGACATTCCCACCTGGGTTATACTTAGGTAGTTGAACGCTGCATAATGATAGTTCTTATTTTTTTAGGGTTCATTTGGGCAAATTTTGTCCTGGCAACAATGCACCCCGCTGACAATGTGGCATTGTCGGTAAATTACTGTCTATCGCATCGGAGCACAGTTGCTTGGAAAATGTAATTTGGAGAATACGTCGGATGATTTTTAATCTCTGCTATCGTACTTTTTGGGTTGATCTTATCTGACGCCCATATTTTTTTCCTTTTTTTTACAAATATATAAATTTGTAGCTGACATCCCGTCCATCAGTAGCCTTGCACTTTTTATATTGCACTCATGTCCCCTGCATGGGATTTTTTTTCTGTTTTGCTTTTATAAATAAAAAATAATAATAAAAAAAAAACCTGTACAATTTACCCTCCCCCCCCCCGAAAGTGGGCAAAAAAAGTCTGTGATCCAGGATGGGAAGGGTCCTGGGTTCACTTCCCACCAGTCCCCCAAAATTTGACGTGTTAACTGCAACAATCCAATAAATATTCCATTCAGTGATTCTCCACACTTTTGACACAGAGACGAGAAGAACAGGGGTGTAGCAAAAAGACGCTTATACACAAGATCTCAATGTCAGTCTGAACAGGGCAAGAAGACGTGTCTTTTTTTGGGGTGGGCGTCTTTTTTTTCCTCCCTTCTCAGATGATCCAAGAGCTGGACAAGAAAGCCTCCTGGACGGCTGAGCAACACGAGAAAAACGTACAATAGGAGAGGACGATCCGAGTGTTCTCTGCAGGTGACTCCCTCCGCTCCTCTCGCCATGATGGACCAGGCTTTGGCAGGGCTGGTAATGTTTGGATTAGGGTTTCATTTTTGGGATTTCTCTATAAGAGGTGTTCTCGGTGTCTGACATTTCTTGGCTGTCTAGCAAGGTAGTTTCATTTGTACATTTATGTTATTATATTTTTTTTGGATTTCAATTAGGTTTAAAGCCAAAGATATGAGTGTAGTTTTAGGTAAAATAATTCCCGCACCCCCATAAAGTTTGCCTCCTCTAGAAAAAAAAAGGAAGGGTACGGCTTTTCTACGGTGATCAGTTCCATTCCATACCGGCACAGCTTCTTACCCACCCAGAGGCGGAAGCAACAAGGGGCAGGGAGGTCTTCACAGAATTGGAGGAGAGGCCCGTTGGCGGGCCTGTTGGGTGCGGGCTAGCCGCTTGGTTGGTCTGATGGCTGATATTGTATCATCCGTTAGCGAGAGGCGGTATCCAGCAGGAGAGGTGTAGCAGGGGTCCCGGAGCGAGAGGCTGAACTGCTGGCGGTGGGACTGGCAGCAGGTGTGGCGGGGTTAGTTGGTGCTGGCTGTACGCTGGGTGGGTGGTGCAAGGGTTGGCCACAGATATGATGGTGTTTCTCCCAGTCTTTGTGTTGGCAGAAGGAACCGCAATATCGTGCAGTGTTGCAGCCGCTGCAGGTTTCACTTGCTTTCCGGCCGCAATTCCAACAGCTCTGTGCAGGAAACGAAATAAAAAATTGACAAATCAATTATACTTCACAGGATCGCAGTCTATAAATACCCAATTAACCTACGCGCTACGGCAGTTACCTCACTTGAGTCTTCCTGTTGATTGATGACGGACACGGCATCCTCTGACGCTTGCCGCTTTGCTTCCGCCAAGGCTCGTTCCATCTTGGCCCTCTCTAAAGTGATGAGGTCGTGAGCCTTGCGTTCCGCTTCGGACACAGCTTTCTGGAGCTCCGACATGGCCTGGCGTTTGACTTCGTTCACCGCCTCCTCTGTGCGGGCAGAGAGACAGCTCAGATGGGAAGATGAGCCCTGAGAGGTGGGGGGGACTCAGGTATAGGAGGGGTTTAAACATTTAAGTATATACCCTACGATACAACTTTTATATGTGAACATTTCATTATTGTAATGACATCGTATACAACAGCCATGACATATTACGGAAGACTAGTAGACTAATCGCCGATATCGATGGGTTCAGCCGACGATCTACTGTGTATGAGGGCATCGGCTAACTCTTGTCAATTTTGGACAATGTAATCCCATTGTTCTCCCTGACATAAGCAACTGGCCGACATGTCAGAGATAGATCACATGGCACCCGCCCGAACAACCGATCCTGGGTATGAGAGTGTCGGCTGAGAGCCATCGTTTGGCCAACAACCGTCTAACGTCTATAGCCAGCTTTATTCTCTAGCCTTTATCTAGGGCCCAATTTGCAATCTAAGTGCCTCACTGTAAATAATATACAACACACATGATGGAAGAAGGGTAGTGGGGGCAAAGACAAACGACTGGGGGAAAAAATGAGATTCCCAATCATGGCATATCTACAAGATACGCCGTGGAGGTATTTTAGTCAAGGAGAGGTTCAACTATCTCCAGAACAAGGTGTCATCACGTAGACGGCCACCATTCACATTCATCGGTATGGACACACATCGGGAACCTTCCAGAAGGTCTATTCATTTTCTACGGGACTGCTTGACACTAGACTTGGCAAGAAAAGGAACGCAGCATCGGTCGGCCATGCTGCATTCTAACTAGGATAAATGTGCTCCTTTTTGCCGATTGGTGCGAGTCTAAACTGTTGGACCCACAACGATCAACAAGTTGTCTTCACACGTTGGCGGCAGATGATAACACTAGGGTCACGATGCCAATGTTACACTCATTTGTCCTTTTCCTGATGTCCTTAGAGCTGATTACTCACCTGCCTTTCTCCAGATCTCTTCCGGCATATACCCAGCTGGCGTCCTATGTAGGAATTCCCGTGAGGGTTCTAAAAGGGTGGAAAAAAATGGCATAAAATAAGTGCACAAGTCTAAAGAGTTTCCTTGGTTCCGCAACCATTCCCACAGATGTCATTACTTCTTACCTGCCGGGGAGGACTCGGTGCTAGAGGAACTGCTCAGATGCCTTGCCGGCTGAGCCACACTCTTCTTCAGGTCCTCGGCATCGCTGTATCGGCGTACCCAGTGGTTGAGCTCCTCTCTGTCTGCTTCTTGGCAGCGGCGGAGGACGGTCAGTGAACGTCGTGTTTTTTCCACCATATCCATGATGCAGTTTAAGAGCTGGAAATAAATGGTAATAATCACCGCGTTGAAAGGGTGAAAACTAGTTATCACCTATCCATAGAGGGTTTCCGACTGCTTGGACCGGCACTTTCGGGTATAGATCGGCAGTGTGCATGCCCAACCACTCCATTCATTTTCTATAAAGCTGCTTTTTTCGTTAGAATGAATGGAGCGATGCCTCTTGTGCCGATAGGTGCAGATCCCAGTGGTGATAAGTAAGTTATAACATGTTTTCACTAGACTAACCGCCTTAATAATTCCGTCATGGTGCATTTACCAGATATGGTATTCAACGGGAATTGAATATGTGGGACTCTGATCCCTGGGTTGGACAATACATAGCAGTCTATTTACGCATCTAGAAGACGGATTATTATTTTTTTTTTGTGTAGTAGTATCACTTTCCCTTTAATACCGCCATTGACTTTGCCCACTCACGTTGTTGAGATGCTTCCATTCCTCCGCCCACTCGCGCTCCGTCAGCCTATGATCAATTACTTCATGCACAGCTGAAACGTGGAAAAAAAACAAGCTGGTTAGAATAAAATCATTTAACAATTAGGTTTGTTTTCCCGCATTCTTGGAAGAAGACATATGGGCGAATTGCACAAGCACATTTATATCTTCTGGCAATGCATACCCGCAAAAAGTAGTGAGCAATCACTTTGTATGAGGGGGTGTGATCGCACTATGCTCTGGTCGTGATCGTCCCAGTACACAGCTTGTAGGCAGGACGGTGGGGGGCACGGATCATAGCGATGTACGAGCCACACAGCGCGATGGTGAGATCACACCGTATTATTATTGGCAAGTATAGATTCCTTCTGACACTGTATGCTGTTACTCCAAGGTTGCCTACACACCTTTAATAGTGTCCGTGCCCCCACGGGCATGAGAATTGATGAAGGGTAATAATCCATTGCCAGATGCTTTAGGTGGTGGATTATTTCCTTTGAAACCAAAAGGATTGGGCATGTTGAAATTCAACATTTTCCCCTCCCGAAATGGCTTGCTGGGATGAATATGATCTTATGTGTATGTAACATGACTGTCAATCAAGAGAACCGATGCGAAGGGTCCGCCAGTATCATTCGCTGATATTTGGTGGCTCTCAACTTTGGTTCATAAAGGATGTTGAGACCCCATTTTGATGCTCTTGTGCCGTACTATTTAAGGGGTTATTTTTTTTTTAAAAGTTAACATTTCTATGGATTGATGGGGCTCCGAGCGCTATGCCCTCCACTGAATGAGACACTTTTCTCCCCGTTAGAATGGATGGGGCAGGCCTGACCGCTGCATCACACATTCTCAGAAGTGAAGCGCTACGATCAGCAGTCCAATGGAAAATGAATGGAGACGTGGTCGAACATGACCATTACTACTCCAGTCCAAAATTGATTAAGGTGCCCCTTTCTGCCAATCAGTTGTGGTCCCAGTGATCAGACCCTCAACAATCTATAAGTGATCACATATCAACTTTTCTTTACCAGGCAACCCCCTTAAGTCTGAGCACACGGCATCATCTCCCTTACCTGCCTGTCGGTGACGTTCTCGCATCTCCCGTGGATCTGTATGTCGGTAGTGGTGGGCAAGCACCATGTCCTCTAAGCGATAGTGCTGAGTCGGTGGGGGTGTGGGATGTGGGAGGCCATTGGTGGGTGGGTGAAGAAGCCC
The DNA here is from genome assembly GCF_032444005.1 of Ranitomeya imitator. Classification (NCBI taxonomy): domain Eukaryota; kingdom Metazoa; phylum Chordata; class Amphibia; order Anura; family Dendrobatidae; genus Ranitomeya; species Ranitomeya imitator. The sequence continues at coordinate 132,221,152 of NC_091290.1, forward strand.
ATTACTGGGACTGTATCTTTGTGCTGGACTTGTGGTGCATGGACGCTTGGGGAGGTGATCCGGATGGAGACCTTCCTGCACACTCTCTTTGGTCCTGATGGTGAAGAAAAAACATCATTATTCATTTTTAGTAACTTGGGCTCCTCTGCCTTTTTTTAACAGTCCACAACAGAAGTAAATTAGATCTTTTCGCAAAGTGCCATCCATAGAAATTTCCTTACTGGCTCTGAAAGGGACATCCAAGAATCACAGGGGTGGACATAACAGATATTTGGCATTGGAGGTCATAAGGAATATAACCCCGTGTGTATGTACCGATCTAATGTTTTAGATTAAAGATTAACTCATTGTTATTTTTTTAAGCATATTATTTGGCTGCAGATCTTTGGAATCTGAGTGCTGAGCCCCCCATTGATTGCTCAAAAGACCACTGAGAAGATGGAGTAGATCACTGAGAAGATGGAGTAGACCACTGAGGAGATGGAGTAGACTACTGAGAAGATGGAGTAGACCACTGAGATGATGGAGTAGACTACTGAGAAGATGAAGTAGACCACTGAGAAGATGGAGTAGACCACTGAGAAGATGGAGTAGACCACTGAGAAGACGGAGTAGACCACTGAGAAGACGGAGTAGACCACTGAGAAGACGGAGTAGACCACTGAGAAGATGGAGTAGACCACTGAGAAGATGGAGTAGACCACTGAGAAGATGGATTAGACCACTGAGAAGATGGAGTAGACCACTGAGAAGATGGAGTAGACTACTGAGAAGATGGAGTAGACCACTGAGATGATGGAGTAGACTACTGAGAAGATGGAGTAGACCACTAAGAAGATGGAGTAGACCACAGAGAAGATGGAGTAGACCACTGAGAAGATGGAGTAGACCACTGAGATGATGGAGTAGACTACTGAGAAAATGGAGTAGACCAATGAGGAGATGGAGTAGACCACTGAGATGATGGAGTTTACTACTGAGAAGATGGAGTAGACCACTGAGAAGATGGAGTAGACTTCTGAGAAGATGGAGTAGACCACTGAGAAGATGGAGTAGACCACTGAGGAGATGGAGTAGACCACTGAGATGATGGAGTTTACTACTGAGAAGATGGAGTAGACCACTGAGAAGATGGAGTAGACTACTGAGAAGATGGAGTAGACCACTGAGAAAATTGAGTAGACCACTGAGGAGATGGAGTAGACCACTGAGATGATGGAGTTTACTACTGAGGAGATGGAGTAGACTACTGAGAGGATGGAGTAGACCACTGAGATGATAGAGTAGACCACTGAGAAGATGGAGTAGACCACTGAGAAGATGGAGTAGACCACTGAGAAGATGGAGTACAAATTCAGTAGAAAACCTATGACTCCTAATGGGTTTGTACTCTGCTCTGAGCACTTTGTCAGACAAGGGCAAGTGTATAGTGGACTTTTGAGCAATCACTGGGGATCTCAGTACCAGGACCCCCATCGATCTGCAGGCAATCAATGTTCCTGAAAAAAACAGAGAAAAAAAAATTGTTTAAAGTTCCCATGATGATACCAGATCAGATAAGTGATCATCCGTTAGAGGAAGCAGCACAAGCCGTTGTTTTGTTGGGGATGCTGTACCTGTCGGGTGTCCTCCTTTTGCCGTTCTCATTCACTTCCAGTAAGATCTCGGAAGAATCGCTCGGAGAGCTGCTGACACTGGTGTCCAGGAGGAGCTGTTCATGTTGTGCCAAATACTGTGCGGGACTTTGCTTTGCCAGGCGAGCACAGTGGAGAAGCTCCCGCTGCAGTAATGGGAGGTTAGCCTACAGAAGAAAGGATCGGAAGCCTATAATTTCGTGTTCTTCAATACTAGGAGGCTGCAGTCAGCACAGAGAATTTCGAGGAAGCGGAATCATAGAGCGGCTGAACCCGGCAATGGGATCACACATAAATGGGTCTCTTAATAATTGGATATCCTATGAATGCTTCTATGGGCCATACCTTAAGAAAAGGGATGACAAAGGGACGGAGAGGAAAGTTGGTGGCTTCTTGCAGCTTCGAATGGAACTCCTCAATTGTAAGAGTAGAATTCTGCAAGAAAAGGATAAAAAAATATACAAAGTTTACTCCGCTGCTTCTACATTTGTATTCTTTCTCTACATTTCTAAGGAATAAAATGGGTTATCCACCTTTGGAAATATTTCATATTTTTTTACTTAAATGCATGTATTTGGGTCTGCAAATAATTTTTGCAATTGGGTTTCATTAAAAATTTTGCATTGTTTGGCTTTTATAGGTTGTTGGTTTCGACTGCACCTTCAACCTTTATGTGGTCTGCGGTCATAAATCAGAGGAGCTCAGAAAAAGACAGATAGAAGAGTGACCAACTCTCTCGTCATTCATTCTGAATAAGCTCGCTGACAGATCCTCAGTAAACTCACTCTGTAGCCAGCAATAGAACGCAAACGGTGCAAAATATTAGCAATTTTTACCCCCAAATGCATGTATTTAATTAGAAAATACCTGCTCATAGGAAATAATTTTAGGACAATCTAAGACACTAATAAATGTATTAAGTGGCATGCATCTTTTATATGTATATGCAATAAGTATAGGTTTGCCCAAACTTTTCCCTATGGGCGCTTTCGCACAGATCATTTTTTTTTTTTCCAAAAGAAGCAGTCTGTTCGGGAATTTTTGTAGCAAAAAAGTCTGAATATAATCATTTTTCCACCCTTTATTTGCATCTTTTTGGGTCGCTGCTTTTTTTTACCCAAATGCGTTGGGTTTTTTTTCGTGCCTTTTCCCATAAGATTTCTATAGTATAAAAAGCTTGTAAAAAATGCATGAAATTCATAGAAAAAAAATGCTCAAATCAAACAAATGACAGAATTGAAAGCTGCAGATTTAAACATTTTTTTAAAAATGCGGCAATTCTCCAATACAGCCAGGGGGGTAAAAACAAGTGTGTGCATGAGATTTCTGAAATGTGTACAGTGTAAAAAGCAGCTTTAAATTTGCATTAAAGAAAAAAAAAAAAGCAGGAAACAATAAAAAAGGAAAAAAAGAAAAACAAACTGCTGTATGTGAACAAAGCCTAAATCCAGTGTGGGATGCAGTTTTCCAATCTTGCACTTACCACAAGGCCGAGCACCAGTGCACGCACGCGTTCCCCGATCTCTGGAGATATGTCGCTGCCAAACTGCTGCAAGGTGGTCAGGAAGCGCTTGAGTTTGCTGAGCTGACGAGCCCCGCAGGCCGGGGGCAACTGCTGATTGGTTAATGCGGCAGAGGATGATGCTGAGGGTCCATTGCTGAAACCATTGGGGGTTGAGGGGGCTCCGTTGATGGCGGTGGGAGAGTGGCTGCTCCCGTTCATCACTGTACAGAAGAGTCATTAAGGATTATTACTGCACAGTTGCACAACCCGACGTGGTATTTATAAACCACACATTGCATTCCAGCCCTTGTCACCCCGCAGTTGTGTTGACCAGACGAGCCCACCACCCGAAATCCCACCCAAGATGCATATCTTATACCCAATCTTATTTCTACTCTAAATAATCACTCTCCAAATGCCAGTGCACGACTGAACGGCTGCTTTGCAGAAAGAAGATATAAAATATCATAATATAAAAAAAAATGCAAAAATTAAATGTCATAATATGAAAAAAATGGAAAAATTAAATGTCATAATAGAAAAAAAATGCAAAAATTAAATGTCATAATATGAAAAAAATGCAGAAATTAAATGTCATAATATACAAAAAAAATGCAAACATTTTTAAAAAGTGCATAATATTTTGGTTTGCTTTCAATCACGTCTACGAAAGATTTAATTGCAGGGAAAATAAAAAAAATCGAATTGACTACCTGAATTTTGTCCAATTGCAGAAAGCAAAAATTCACTCTTTTTCCTTGATGCATCCTATCCATATTGCACTTGTACGCCCGTGCCAACCCAAGTTTGATATGCATGCAACAGGATCGTATACAATAGACGAGGCCTCAGGTACAAGAGCGTTCATGGTCTCTTACCTTTCCCGGTGTCTCACCCCTATCTCTATTGCGGTCTGCTCTCCGAGCACTGACACACTGGCAGCGAGTGCAAACGGAGGGGCAGCCCACGAAAGAGCAGCCCAAAATAACCGCATGCCCACAAATGACAGGTGGGATCCCAAAGTGACACAGGGTATGTGTGTGTGTGTGTGTCCGTCTCACATGCTCTCTATGTATTAGAGCTGCACGGGGGATAAATGTAGAAAACAGACTGTATACAGAACGTCAAAAATCCATTGCGGCCACCGCACAATAATAAACACAAACGCGTGGATTACCGTCACAAAAAACACACACATTAGGGACATGGATTACGGACACGCATACACACATGCATCTGTTCCTCTTCAGCTTAAACTAAAACCCATCAGATCAGAAGCTTCCACGACCCAACATCTAATTAGACAACATCTGGTCAAAGATGGCAAAAAGCCTGTCGAGAGACAACGCTGCAAAGTACGCGGAGAAGGGACCAAAAATGCCAATGTGCCCATCAAAACTGGACCAAGGCACCAAGAATGGAGTGCCCAGGAGAAGCGACAGCCATCATTAGGAAAGACTTTTGTTAATGGAACCATTTGTGGCCAAATCTTAAAAAATTGCCGAAGACGTTGAGCAACCAGAAGATAGACATCACATCAAAGACACCATGAAAATATCAGAAAGCCAACCAAAAGACAGGATATTCTGGAGATTCACTACTCATATTGTCAACATGGCCACCAGGAAACCATATTATGGCACTTAAAAGGGTTGTCCAGTTCAGACATCTCATCGTCATATACCCCAATAGGGAATTCTGGGGTAATAGTGGCAATTTCTGGTTCTGGAGGACCCATCCTGTCCTACATTACACAGTTAAGACATTCATTTTAATGGGCAGTGTGTAATGCCTAATTTTACCTGGGGGGGCACTATAGAGAAGCCAAAAAATGACAGCGGTTTCCCCACAGTTAACAGAAGATCATTGGGGTCTTTGTGATTGCTCAAATGTCAAAAGATCCTTCCAACAAGCATTGGCGTTTGTTCGAAAGCAGAGGACACTTTTAATAATAATTATGGAATTATTCCGCATATATTGAGTCATCACCAATTATATAAACATACCTATTTTGCAAAAGTTACAGAAGGTTAATAAGCAGCAATGCCAAGTAATCACAACGGTCCTACACTTATGTAATGACTGAAGATGGGTTAGAGGACAGTCAGTCACTGGTCTTGAAACTGCTTCCTCCATTAAAGGGGTTTTTCCCATTTTCATAGATGGATATTGTCGGATAGTACTTGTAAATACAAGCACTTTTGCAGTTTACTACTTATTAAAACTTGCAGCCGTTTTTGAGATATTGACTTTTATTTTGCTTACTGCTCGTTGCCTAGGAGACCGACCACCACCTCTGTCAAGCTTATAAGCACTGCACTGTTGCTGGCTGTGATTAGGAGGTAACAGCGTGCTCCAGGGATTGTGGAAAGCTTCAAAATGGTGATTATAAGCTCAAAAAAAAAGCTTGTAAGCACTGCACATATTCTGCTGTTTACACGAAGCAAGGAGCCGCGACACGAAGCAAGGAAGAGGACGTCATGGCATGAAGATGGGAGGCGCTGGACCCGGACCGCGACGCCCATCGGACCGGACCGCACCGGGACCGCCCCTGGGTGAGTATAATCTAAGTTGTTTTTCTTATCTTTCAGGTTACATCGGAGGGGCTTATCTACAGCATTAGAGAATGCTGTAGATAAGCCCCTGATGGCAGTGGCCACAGCTTATAGGCCAAAAATGGGGTGACAGATTCCCTTTAGTATCTCAAGAACCAATGTAAATTTTAACAAGCAGTAAATTGCAAAATTGCTTTTAGTTACAAGCACTGTCTGATAATACCCATTTATGAAGATGGCAATAACCCTTTAAATGACCTACTTGTATATACAGTAGAGGAAAGGAACTGTCGTGTGACCTAGCTCTCCCGTTGTGTCCTAGATTGGGAGTATATTCTAGCTTGCTGATTCTGTACATGCCTTAATTAAAAAACGGTGGCTGCAAACTGATTGCAATTTACCCTTTACTAAGGGCGTAATAACATAATGTTTACAAGGATCGGACCCGTCACACACGAATGTAGTAGATGTGATTACAGTTCAGGGGGCATTTTGTGTGCCACTTGGCACATAATCGATCCAACTCTGATCCATCCAACTCTCATCTGTCCAACTCACATCCATCCAATTCTCATCCATGCAACTCTTATCCATCCAACTTCAACCTTCCAACTCTCGTCCATCCAACTCTCGTCCATCCAACTCTCGTCTATCCAACTCTCCTCCATCCAACTCTAGTCCATCCTACTTTCGTCCATCCTACTCTCGTCCATCCTATTCTCGTCCATCCAACTCTCAGTCCATCCAACTCTGGTCCATCCTACACTGGTCCATCCTACTCTGGTCCATCCAGCTCTCCTCCATCCAACTCTCCTCCATCCAACTCTGGTCCATCCTACTCTCGTCCATCCTACTCTGGTCCATCCAACTCTCCTCCATCCAACTCTGGTCCATCCTACTCTCGTCTATCCTACTCTGGTCCATCCAACTCTCCTCCATCCAACTCTGGTCCATCCTACTCTAGTCCATCCAACTCTCCTCCATCCAACTCTCGTCCATCCTGCTCTCGTCCATCCTACTCTCGTCCATCCAACTCTCCTCCATCCAACTCTCGTCCATCCTACTTTCGTCCATCCTACTCTGGTCCATCCAACTCTCCTCCATCCAACTCTGGTCCATCCTACTCTCGTCGATCCTACTCTGGTCCATCCAACTCTCCTCCATCCAACTCTGGTCCATCCTACTCTCGTCCATCCAACTCTCCTCCATCCAACTCTGGTCCATCCTACTCTGGTCCATCCTACTCTCCTCCATCCTACTCTCATCCATCCTACTATCCTAGTCTGATGGTGCACATTATATTTTTGGCAAACCCAGTGAAACGATTGCCTTATGAATATGTATAAAATTAGATAGAAAAGCTTTTTTTTTTTAAAAAAGCCTAAATAAATATATTTATTTAGAGGAAGAACAAAATGCTGTAGAGCCATCTCACTTGTGCTCGGGGTGAAGGAGGAGTTGCGGTTGGCCCCCTGGCTCAGGGCAGGTGACGGAGGGGGCATGTTGGGCGGAGTGGTCCTTGTCTGGGTCTTCACATCAGCCGGGGAGTCTGGCATTGTAATGACTGTATTGTAGAATTTGCCTGTGAAGAAGAAGAAGACAGAGGCATGAGTCAAAGGATGCTCGGAGGATTTACATCATCACCTGGAGAAAATGAATCCACAAAGTATGTCGGGCGGGATGATGGCTAGAAATTACCATTCAGGTGGAGCGCGGCGGAGGCGGAGACCAAGGGACAAGACAGAACGCAGCAGTTAAAGCTATTCCCAAACACCTGCTGTTAGGATCAGCTGTGCCCCCTCCGTTACCCTCCCTCGCTCTGCTATTATTAACCCTTGCCTGGCTGCTGGCGCTCCATTCCTTTGCCAGCAGTACAGTCTTGAGGGTTCACTGCAGTTTGAGAGCTGAGGACAGGTGTGCGGCAGCTGCTTGGATCTATCCCGCTCTTCGATGTAACTCTGGCCAACACCAAAGATGGGAATATAGGGCAGGAGACAGGAGGGGAGAAGTTTGCCAGGGGGCAGCCCTTCGCCTACAGCCTTAACCCATTCTTTGCTGCACCGAAAACTGGGTCTCCCTAGAGTTCCTGACCGAAACGCGTTGTGTCTGTATTGTGTTGCATGCGCCCATGGAGAGGTCACAGCAGAACATGGGACTGTGTCCCTAGTGCCCCCTCCCGGAGTCCATCTCACTCCTGTTTGGAGAAATCATTTCTCACCACTGGGATTGTTTTTGCACTGGGTTTTTGACAGTTCCCTGGAAAACTCCAAAGCTCCCAGTGCAGGCTCCAGCCAGGAACTCTCCTCCTCTCCTCGGATTATTTTTATTTGCTCTGTAATGGACTGCAGCTGGACAGAATCTGACATCTGGATTCCATCACCCGCCGCCTGGGCAGCCACAGAGCCCAGGCTCCTTGCACACTCACATCTCTACAAATGTGCCACATGCACAGAGAAGGAAGGAAGGAGCGAGCGCGGGGGGGAAAAAAAAGAGAGGGCACCTTCCATCTGTGCCACGCAATCAACCAGAAGTTCCAGCAGAGCTCTGCCAGCTGAGTCTTACAGTTTGCGCGCAGCTGAAGCGACACCAGTAGCCTACATCTGCTCAGACTGGACACAACATGGCTCGCAGCTGCCTCCGCACAATGAGAAGAACAGTGAGAAATTTATTTGGCAGCCATGAAAAATATATGTCAATTACATGTAAAAAAACAAAACGTGTTGGGGTCCAGCTGCCCAGAAGAAGTGGTGTCTGTGCCAAATTACTCATTTTTATTACACTTTTTTTTTTTTTCAATGGTATAAGTCAATACTGATCCCAAAAGGATAAAAAAGTTAAACAAGCCTCCCCATTTGCAGGAACTGTTTCGGGGGTTCTTGCCCTTCATCAGTGCAAAGTACAGGACCGGTTGGCTGGATGAGAAGCCTTTGCTGAAGGTCCACCTACCGCAATGGCCAATTGACGCACATTTTTTTTTTTCAGAATCGTGCAGCTGCGTTGACACCGAACTGTACAACACCATCTGGCCGTACACTAAGGATGAACGTAGACCTGTTTTTCCAATCCCGTGCTAACCGAGAGCTTTGCACTTTAAAGCTTTTATCGCATCTTGTTCTGCTTGGTTACGGCCAACATGGCTTCCATTAAAGCTCCTATGTAGGAAATAACCCAGACCCTCAGGACATGTATACACATTGCTGAACATTTGGTTAAATCTGTAGATTAAAGCATTTTATAGGATAAAATAAGCAGTGAAAATCCGCACGGGAATGAGCACGCGACTGATTTGAAAATAAGCGACAGGTTCTCATTTTCCAAAGAAAAACGGACATACTGTATATAAAAAATGGCTAAAAAAATAAATATAAAATACGCAGGCCATAAAGTACAAAAGTCACACACTCCTACCTTCTACAAGGACCATCAGATAAGCCAGGAACATAAAGACCGATTCATCGCCGCATTTTCGCCACTTTTTTGCATGAATGATTCCCATTTAGTGACTTTTGAATTTGCGACAGGTTTTTTTTTTCTATTTTTAAAGTTATTTTTGCTTATTAATTCAGAAATTATGCACATTTTGCAGATTTTTAACATCAATGTGACTTTTCCAGATGTTTTCACCTGATTCCGTCAAACTTTTTAAAAGCTTGCAAACTTTTTTTTTTGTACAAATCTAATATAGACGGCCCCTAGAGTCATTATTTTTATTTATACGCCACAAGTTTTTGTGCAGAAGAAGTGACTTTTTGCTCTAAAAAGGCGCAAAAAAAAAAGTTAGAGACAAAAGTAAAAAAGTGTTTTTTGACTTTGTGAAAAATTCACGAACTTCTTGAAGAATTTGGCAAACAAATACCACAAAATAAAAAAAGAGAAATGACTTACGAAAAACTTGCAAATGATGAATTTGGGCCATAGTTTTTGCTTCACATCTGTTACTACTTAGTAGTACATGTGACAGGTCCACATTATGAATGAAAGGTAGGAAAAAAATAGGTAAAAAAAAATGCACATTAATGTCAAATAATCTCATTAATTCCTGAAGAATGAATGGTCGGAATAGCAGTTTATTCCAAAACGTCCGTCCTGTACTGTGTGGAGTTGACAGATCGACCCTATTACATGAAGATGTGGGGAAGCGGTAGAAAAGAGGAAGAAAATTAACCATATTAATGCAAACAAGTACACGGGAAGAGGAAGAGAGAGCGTGAGAAATGGAGATGTGCTGGGATCATACAACCATCTGACAGAGGGTGAAAAATGACCAAAAGGGAGCGTGGGAGGAGAGCAAGGGTTAAAAGATTCCCCCCATAATCAGTCCCAGTCCATGCTCTTTAAATGGCTGGAAATGCAGAGCAGATGTTGGGAGGCTGATCCGAGCCAGAGCCAGCCCTACTCCTAAATAAAGTAAAGTATTCCTGAAATTCAGGACTAAGCCCCGCCAAGAACAACTCCAGATAAGACCCTGAGACACTGGGCTCCATCTGGTCTGTGTTATGGAAACACTCAGTGCAGCTGGGAGCCAAAGATCGGAGCTGGGAAAGAAAGAATGCGCATCTTGTAATGGTGAAGACCAATACCTGCATACATGTCCCAGTACACGCCGGTTTAAAGGATAATTCCACCATAGAATATTTACACATTGATACGACCTGCATCCATGTATATATAATTCCAGAGTTAGGGACTGTTTGAAAACTAACAGCTTCTATGTCCCCATTTTAAAGATCTGAAAAGTAAGGCCCGTGATGCTTTGCACAAGAGTGGTGCACTCAAACTTGGAAGCCACACCCAGAGTAGAAGTTCAGGCCCACCTAGAGTAGTAGTTCAGGCCCACCTAGAGTAGTAGGTCAGGCCCACCTAGTGTAGGAGGTCAGGCTCACCTAGAGTAGGAGGTCAGGCTCACCTAGTGTAGGAGGTTAGGCTCACCTAGAGCAGGAGTTCTGGGCCACCTATAGTAGGAAGTCAGGCCCAGCTAGAGTAGATCAGCCCTATGCAGAGTAGGAGGTCATCAACACCTAGAGTAGGAGGTCTGGCCCACCCAGAGTAGTAGTTCAGGCCCACCTAGAGTAGTAGGTCAGGCCCACCTAGTGTAGGAGGCCAGGCCCACCTAGTGTAGGAGGTCAGGCTCACCTAGAGTAGGAGGTCAGGCTCCCCTAGTGTAGGAGGTCAGGCTCACCTAGAGTAGGAGGTCAGGCTCACCTAGAGTAGAAGGTCAGGCCCATCTAGAGTAGTAGGTCAGGCCCACCTAGTGTAGGAGGCCAGGCCCACCTAATGTAGGAGTTCAGGCTCACATAGAGTAGGAGGTCAGGCTCACGTAGAGTAGGAGGACAGGCCCACCTAGACTAAGGAGGTCAGGCTAACCTAGAGTAAGAGGTTACCCCAACCTAGAGTAGAAGGTCAGGCCAACCTAGAGCAGGAGTCCTGGGTCACCTATAGTAGGAAGTCAGGCCCAGCTAGAGTAGATCCGCCCTATCAAGAGTAGGAGGTCATCAACACCTAGAGTAGGAGGTCAGGCTCACCTAGAGTAGGAGGTCAGGCTCACCTAGTGTAGGAAGTCAGGCTCACCTAGAGCAGGAGTTCTGGGCCACCTATAGTAGGAAGTCAGGCCCAGCTAGAGTAGATCAGCCCTATCCAGAGTAGGAGGTCATCAACACCTAGAGTAGGAGGTCTGGTCCACCTAGTGTAGCAGATCAGGTCCACCTAGAGTAGGAGGTCTGGTCCACCTAGTGTAGGTGGTCAGGTTCACCTAGAGTATGAGGTCAGGTCCACCTAGAGTAGGAGGTCAAGCCCACCTAGTGTAGAAGGTCAGACCCATCTAGAGTAGGAGGTTAGGCCCATCTAGAATAGGAGGTCAGCACCACTTAGAGTAGGAGGTCAGGTCCACCTAGAGTAGGAGGTCAGGTCCACCTAGAGTAGGAGGCTGGACCCACCAAGAGTAGGAGGTCAGGCCCGCCTAGAGTAGGAGGTCAGACCCACCTAGAGTAGAAGGTCAGGCCAATATAGAGCAGAAGGTCAGGCCCACCTAGAGTAGGAGACCAGCCCCATCCAGAGTAGGAGGTCAGCCACATCTATAGTAGGCTGTCTCGCCTACCTAGAGTAGGGCAGGTCTGCCCAGAGTAGGAGGTTAGGTCTGCCCAGAGTAGGAGGTCAGGTCTGCCCAGAATAGGAGATCTCTCTCTGCCAGCTGGCCTTTCTTATAGAGAACCCATCACTAGGTTTAGGCCCACTAAACCACTAGTTTGTTATGCTGCTCGGGATTAGCATTCAACATATGCCCATCTCAAAACCACCCATTTTGGCATTAAAGGTGTTTTCCTCTACTTTAAAAGCTGTTATCAATGAGCATAGGGTGAGGTGATAAAAAAAATCTTATACTCACCTCTCGGACTGGCGACACTCCCGAGCACTCACTACTGTGCAGTCCACGGTTTCTGGCGCTTCAAGATCCGCAGGGGGTATCGTGTGACCACTGCAGCCAACTAGTTGCCACTGATCACTGTTGTGACCTGGTGGTCAGGACAATAATGGACCTGGTGGTTAAGAGCACACGGAATGACCTGATAGTTACTGATAATAAAGGACGAGCTCTGGGACGTGGGAACTCTGCTCACCGCAATCCCTAATCCTATCAAACACACTAGAAATAGCTGTGGATTGCGCCTGACGCTCCCTATGCAACTCGGCACAGCCTAAGAAACTAAGAAACTAGCTAGCCCCGAAGATAGAAAAATAAAGCCTACCTTGCCTCAGAGAAATTCCCCAAAGGAAAAGGCAGCCCCCACATATAATGACTGTGAGTAAGATGAAAATACAAACACAGAGATTAAATAGATTTAGCAAAGTGAGGCCCGACTTACTGAACAGACCGAGGATAGGAAAGGTTACTTTGCGATCAGCACAAAAACCTACAAAAAGACCACGCAGAGGGCGCAAAAAGACCCTCCGCACCGACTCACGGTGCGGAGGCGCTCCCTCTGCATCCCAGAGCTTCCAGCAAGCAAGAAAACAATAATAATTGCAAGCTGGACAGAAAAATAGCAAACCAAAGAAATACAAGCTGGAACTTAGCTTCTGTTGGGAAGACAGGTCACAAGAACGATCCAGGAGTGAACTAAACCAATACTGGAACATTGACAGGTGGCATGGAGCAAAGATCTAAGTGGAGTTAAATAGAGCAGCAGCTAACGAATTAACCTCGTCACCTGTGGAAGGAAACTCAGAAACACCCACCAGAGGAAGTCCATGGACAGAACCAGCCGAAGTACCATTCATGACCACAGGAGGGAGCCCGACAACAGAATTCACAACAGATCCCATTCTGACTGCAGACTGGCTGCAGCATTCACATGATGCCTCCTCCAGAGCATGGGATTATTTTTTATCTTAACCCAATCTAATCTCAATCACCATAATCTTTAAAGTAAGGCAAACCGTTTTAGGCCTCTTAGGTGTCCAGGGGCAGTGGACATGTGCATTGTGCAGAAAAAGCCAAGGTTAGTAAACCTGACATATTGGTGGTGTCCTGGCCTCGAACCAAGTGTTTTCTAAGGGTTTTTTTTTCACAGCTCCCCTTCTGTCTATGGCTGTTTTTGGTATTACAGTTAATCCCTATTCAACTGTAATAAGGTTGAGCTGAAATCTGCTACATAGACCACGGACTCCGGGGGCAGGATTTTAGGATTTGGTGCAGATAAATATTTTCATCCTACGTTACAAAGTATCTCACCCAGCCAACTGTACTGAGGAGGAGCAAGAACTCTACAGATAGATGCCTCCAATATGGAGCTTCTCATACACATCACGTAGCTGTCAGCCGAACTATCATTCAGCAAACAGCTATCTGCCCTAAACACAGTGACACTCGGCTCCGCTGATGGCCTCTGTGACGGAGCCACTGCCAGAAAACTAAAGTGTTAAAAGCCAGTCCTGACTATCCTTGGCTCCGCTGCCTTCTCCTGGATCCGCTGCCCTCTGTTGCGCTCCACGTCAGGTTTTGCTGGTTGCCCAGCGGGGATCTATAACATCATCTCCCTAGACCTATTTAAGGCCTATTGGGGCACACACCTGTGTCTTGGGATTGAGACAATAGTTTTCCTTGTTTGTGTGCTCCATTATCTGTTCTAACGTGTTTCAATTCGCCTCCATCCCTACTGGGTTCCACGCCATCAGTCCATCTGATCGTGAGCCTCTAGTCAGTCCTAGTCCCCATGATTTCAGGTGTCTTCTGGAAGCTCTAGCAATGTGGTCCATGTGCCCACCCGAACCAGAGTCTTCAGCGTATCCACCTCAACTGGTGAGCCATAGCAAAAAGGATCTTCCATTGACAATCCAACATTCCGGATCCTTTTCTCCCAAGACATTATACGTCTGGGGGAAAGTCGGGAGCTACAAGGAGTACTGATGCCTTCTAAGTGTAACTTATGCTCCTAAAAGTTGTCACCCACCTTGCCCCAATTCTAGGCAGGTCATAAGTGCTTATACCTCGGACTCACAGCACAGCACCATCTATGAATATAATAAGCATAATATGGGTCATAAAACCCCACGACTGGGCCGGGATCACAGCTGGAATATGGATGAGAAAATATTACTGGGTCAACCTTTCTCAAAAGAGACCACAGAGGACCACCCTACGAGAAGACTGTTTTGGGTGGTCATCCCCAAGAGGTTTCACTGTATTTGTAAATAAATTGTAACTTGCTTCCTTACATATTGGGATTGTTTCTGCTTTTCCTATGAGTTATCCTGGCACGGCCGGCCGAGCCTATCCATAGTAAAGCACCTAGCATGCCCTCTATTATAAACTCGCTGAGCATAATAACACCTTTATTACAGATCTGCACACGCTAATATCCCATCTGTTACAGATCTGCAGGAAGCAGTCAGCCACAGACACAGCGAGTCTAATGCTGAGTGCATGGGGTACCGGAGGATAACAAACCACCTCCGAGCACAGATCGATACCGATCCGAGCAGCAGACATTGGCAGGTTACTATCCCCCGGGTATCCCCGCTGTATATCTAATATATGCCAAAGTGTCCAGTGCGTAATAATAACGACAGCCCTCGCACCTCCGGAGATTTAGATTCACCGTCCTCAAAGACGTCTTACGTCAATTGTTTGTCGCAGATGTTTCCTAGTTACTCCTATTTCATGTAAAACAATATCCAACAATAGATTGAGATTAGTCTCCAAAATAGAGTTCTGCCCATCTATCCCGAGACATATGGAGAAGAGAGTATGAAATCTTATATATATTTCTCATGCAAAGACTAAAGTTGTACAATTTTTACAGTGTTTGATGATAGTGTGCTCCGATTCTCTCAACTAAGGAGAAGATGGAGAAAAAAAAATGTCTCCATCTTCTCCATTGTGCCAGTTCGTGAAAATCGGACTGCACTCAGATGCCATCCGAGTGCAGTTCAAATGTTTTCCACGGACTCATTGATTTACATGGCCCGATCCAAATATCGGATATTGGAACTTGGGCGTGCTGCGATTTTTTTTTTTTTTTCCTCTGACCCTCTCTGTCCGAGGAAAAAAAATCAGACTAGTGCACGGCCTCATAGACTGACATTGGTCTGAGTGCGATCCGATATTTTGTGACCGAAATACAGTAGTCTCTATGATCCCAACCAATTTGCATTCAGCTATAAGAACATGCCAAGGGAAACAGGGCGACTTGTTTGTCCTACAAGAAGGTCCCAAGTGCCCCTTTAAAGGGGTTGTCCCATAATAACATGCATTACCTATTCCCAGGAAAGATGGTAAATGTATGAGACCTCCTACTGATCCAGAGAATGGCAGTCCCAAAATTGCCTGTGTGAATGGAGTGGTAGTGATTATGTGCAACCACCAGTCCTATAGAAAGTGAGTGGAGCAGTGGTCACATCCAGTCCATTCTCCCTGAAGTCTTTGGGTACCTTGTTCTTGTGTCTGGTGGGGTTCTCAATGATCAGACTCCCAGCAATCACACATTCATCATCTACTGTTTCGTTATGTAATATATAAAGGGAATCTGTTTCCCGTTTTTTCTTGCTATGTAATCCGAGAGCAGTATGATGCAGGGGCAGAGACCCTGATTCCAGGGATGTATCACTTGCTGGGCTGCTTAATACATACAGTTCAGATAAAATTACTGCAGATCTAGCAGTGTATAACCTCACCCACACCACTGACTGACTACTTTCTAGGTACACTGTGCATAGGCAGAAAGCTGCCAATCAGTGATGGAGGCGGGGTTACACAGAGCAGGAGGACTTCATGCCATGAGACATCTAGTCCAGTAATGATAATCTCCTGCAGATTTTATTGAAACAACAGCACACAGACTAATAAGTGACACATCGCTGGAATCAGGGTCTCTGCCTCTATATCATGCTGCTCTCAGATTACGCAGCGGTATTAAAAAAAATGTTACATTATTTAGAATTTTGGGGGTATCATTATCAATATTCTCACTATTGTGGTATATGATTCCCCAGAAGGTCTTGGGTGGGGAGAGTTTTCTGTATCTTTCGGGCACAGGGGTCAGCGGTGTCCTGCAGGTCTTCACTGACACCGCAGTCATTCACCACTTTACTTTTAGACTATCGCACCTCGCTCACTGCCTAGGGGAGCGGGGCCATCAGTGGATCCTTTCTGCAGCACATCACATATCACCTTGTCTAATGAACCGTCTGCAGAGCATTCCCCGACTCTTTGACAGGCAGCCAAAATGGGGAAGGCGAGATAGAAAGCAATCTCCCTCAAGACATTTTGTTTTTTTTCCTGCCATAGGCATTTTTTTTTCCTGTTTCATACAGAACTTCAGATGTAAAATATAAAAAAAAATAATAATTGGCACACTGCAAAAAAAAGCTAGAAAAGAGGGCAGGGGGGTAATTTGTATAATAAAGCATGGCAGCAGTTCTCTGTCCTATTTTGGAGGCTTGTGAAAATTATATATTATAATCAGCAGAATGTGCACACGATGCGGATTTTGCTGCGGATCCGCAGCGTTTCCCATGAGTTTACAGTACAATGTAAACCTATGGGAAACAAAAAACGCTGTCACATGCTGCGGAAAAAAACGTGCGGAAACGCAGCAGTTTACATTCCGCAGCATGTCACTTTCTACGGATTCCGCAGCGGTTTTACAACTGCTCCAATAGAAAATCCGCAGTTGTAAAACCGCAGTGAAAACCGCGATAAATCCGCAGCGGTTTTCCACTGCGGATTTATCAAATCTGCTGCGGAAAAATCCGCAGTAGACCAGAATACGCGTGCACATAGCCTTAATGAAGCCCTAAGACATGTTCAGTGGGTTTTTCCAAAATGGAAAATCTACAGAAAATTTTGGGAGGACAACGTCCACCCAAAATTGTGATTTTTTTTTTTTTTTTTTTGCCACGTCAAATTTAGCTGTGAATTTCAGAATCTGCAGAAATATCTGCAGAATTAAGTGAGGATTTTGTGCAGGGCCGGTCAATTTACGTTGTGGATTTTCCCTATTTCACAAAATCCCATCACATTGTTGGTACGGTTATACGCAGTGTGAACCCAGGATATCTTTCCAGTCGGCGTCGGACTGGCTTCGGAAAGACCCACCTGTAACATTGATTTTTGGCCCCCACATGTAAAAAATAACCTGACCCTAGTGCAAAAATTTACTTTTTCTTCTATGTAATATTAATTTGCCTAGCTTGTTTAATTAATTATTACGGTGAATTATATATTTTTCTGCCCATTGTGAATCAAATAATAATCCTTCAGAGCGGCCTACCAGAGGATTGTACAGTTCTCCAGTCGGCCAGTCCGAGCCCTTTTCCAGATGTCGTGAGTTACAGTAACAGAACGGGATAGGGAACATTGCAAAATCTCATTGATGCGCCGCAGAGAAAAATCTGCTTTGGAAATTTTCCGACCTGTGGATTTACCAGGCTGAGGATAAATCAGGATGCAAATCTGCAGTGGATAAGTGCACTAATCAACCTTTATAGTGTAATTAGGTTTATCTAGAGCTGACCAAAAACAGACCGCTTTTGTCATTGGCTGTTTTTTGGTATTGCAGTTTAGTCTTGTTTTGGGGAGACATCGTCCATGTTTCTTTTTTACAATTTAGTGATGATTTTTGATGGACTTTTTGCACGGTCTGTGCTTGGTTTGAACAGTCATTTCTTTAAAAAAAAAAACAGAACGTCACCAGGGTGATTACACACATCAAATACTTTGCAGAATTTCGACAAATTCTATTTGCGTCCTTGGCCTACTATCTGCAGCCAGTATTTGTCTCGGTGGGATGTTAGGGGCTATAGTCTCTTTCCAGCTGGAGGACCCCGGGGTTGAATACACCCGATTAAAAGTGTTCTGTTGCACTGAGCGGCTGCGTCTTGGCACCTCCGCATCCATCTGTCAGGGTATAAATGATAACCCCCAAAAACCAAGTGGTGCGGACTTCTGCCAGACAATATAAATGACAGTCTGATGATCTTTGGGTTTTGTGTTCTAATTGTCCCCGGGCGTCTGGATCGCTCGGGTCGTCAGCCATGTCACTCTAGGCCTGTCACTCACGCGCTTCACTTTTGTTTATATAAACAGGTGAATTGTTTGATGCCACAATTAAAACCATCTGCCATGCAAATGACTGCCAATTAACTCATCCTGTTTTAATTACCCTGATAATTGAACTCAATGTGTGGAGAGAATCACAGAGAAATACTAAGTGGTCATAAGGTTCCAAAATACACCCCCCCCCAAAAAAAAAAAAAAGAAGCCCGGATGACTTAATATTTAACTCATTTTCCTGGGAAAGATGGCTTTGCGGCGCTGTGATATGGCTGCAGGACTGGCGCCAACTGTTAATGCGTGATTATTTAATTGTACACATGTACTAAATCGCGTTAGACGACAACAGAACATACCGATCCTTAAAGGTAGTCGGTCACAAATAAGGTTGCCTAATTAAAATGTATCAGTGTGGCTACGAGGCTAATGGATTGCGTCTGTCCTGTCGAAAATGCCGTTTGTTATCATAAAAAGCTGAGCAGAATAATATATAGAACTAATTTATTTCCTTTAATATCTGATTTTTTTTCTGGGGCTTAAGTGTCCAGAAGGCGGTCCCACATACGTCAATCATTGAGTAGGACCGCCCACCGGACTCCTAAACCCCAAACTTATATTTAATCATTTCCTGCAGAACAATATATCAATCTGTTCAGCTCCTATTGCTTTATAATAGTAGTCTGCTTGGAGATTTATTATTATTATTATTCCAGGTTAACTTTAAGAGACGATGAGATCGGTATAACTTGTAATATAGTGCTCTGAAACCGACCTCATTTTAGGCTTTAGGACTTCAGCGGGCGATTGTACCCAATAAATGACAGCATTTATGTATGAGTGTGTGTGCATAGTCATAGTTGTCAATCACTTAGTAGGACCGCCCACTGGACTCCTAAGCCCAGAGTGAGCAGTGAGCAATAAATTACATGTGAACTGGTCTCTGTAGGAAAGGAAGAGTCAGACGACCTTATAAATCGGATGGGGACCGGACTGGCCGGCGGCTCTCCCTACCAGAGAGTGACAGCATGTGTTTCTATGCGGCTGTCATGTTCAGGTAGGTAGAGCTGCCGGCCAGTCCCTGCACTGCTTTCCGATCCCCGTCCGATTTATATGGCCTTCTGACGCTTCCCTTAAGAGAACCAGCACTTCCCCATGCGGTGAATAGAAAATGTTGAACTTTTCTAAAAATTGAAAAGATTGAAATTAGGGTAACACAAGTGGCATAGCGCTGATGCCAGCGCCTGGGGCAAGTATTTTACACTCCCTAACATGTGGGCCGATAACTGTCTCTGGGTCCCTTCCACTAGTCCAATATTTGGACCCCTTTACCAAACCAATGGATTTTAAGACAATACTGATGTAATTAAAATAGGGCTAAGTTTACATTTCCGTATATTCAGGAATTCATGTGCAAAAGTACCCCCCCCCCTCCAAAAAAAAAAAAAATCTTTGGGTTCCAGTTTGTGCCAGTTTAGAAAAAAGGAAGAAAAAGTTGTTCACACAGGACTTTTTTTTTCCTATCTAAACACTGACGCAAAATGGAACTCAGACGGACCACCCAAAAGAATCAATGGGACCCCTTTGCTCTCATTTCCATCGTTAGTGCAGCAGATCTTTTGCACATGAATTCCACGGATCTGCTTCTTTAAACAGAACAGACAAGCGGAATGTTGGCCCCGCGGCTGGCCCGCCGCCTCCCTGCCCACATCTCTAATCATCATCGTCCTCCTGCCCTGCTGCCTGCCTGCGTAGATTGATATGCAAAGCACACTAGTCATACCCTGGGTATAGTGCCCGCCGCCCCTTTAATATTGTCTTTCATCTTCACTAACTCTTTATTCACTAAGAGCTGCCCAGCCTGTCGTACAGTAACTCGGTTTCTGCCTATGCAGAGCACATCATTCAATATGACTCATTATAGTGGGAGCTTTATCATCTTGCTTGCCTTACATTGAATGAAGTTAGTGCCTGCAGGGTGTCAGGATGTTACACACCTGTCCCAGATATCCCGGGCTCTGCTTCCTTCACCTCAGCCCGTTGCCCTCTGTTGTGCTCCATGTCGGGTTTTGCAGGTTGCCCTCCATGGCTCAGTGACGTCATCTCTATGATCCTATTTAAGGCCCATTAGGACACACACCTGTGTCTAAGGATTGAGATTCAAGACTTTGGTTTGGCCTTCTGTGCGCGACATGCTTTAACTTGCTTCATTCCCTGCTGACTTCCAATTCATCCATCCTGCTGCTCACAAGATTCCTGAGTGTACCACGAGGTCCTCACTCCCCACATGCCACCCTGCCAGCTGCACCAATGCCCAAGGTCTGTGTACCCACCTGGACCTGGGGCTTAGTGTGTCCACTTTACATAGGAACTCATTGCTCCCGTGCACTACTAACAGAAGGGCAGAAGGGGCTTGATGCTTCGTAAAGATACCCTTGGGGCTGGTCCTGCCATCCTGGAACATTTTGACCATGGAAGGAATTCCCCCCCCTCAGAAGTTGTGCTTCCACTACACAATAACAGATCAATCATGTTGACTAGGTTCTGCTATTGACCAATTTTCTGTCCAAATGAGTCCAGATGAAAGATATGGGAAATAAAGCCATTTTTGTAACCAATAGGCCCTGGATCAATGAGGTTCTAGGTAAGGGCTCCTTCTCACTTGCGAGAAATACGTCCGAGTCTCGCAGGTTAAAACCCGGCTCTGGCGTCGGCACTCCAGAGCGGAGCGTGCGGCCGCACAGCAATACATGGAGCTGCACGCTCCGCTCTGGAGTGCCGGCGCCAGAGCAGGGTTTTAACCTGCGAGACTCGGACGTATTTCTCGCAAGTGAGAAGGAGCCTTTACCCTTAGGCTCTGGATCAATTAGGCTGTAGGTAACCCATAGCCTCCGGATCAATAAGGTTCTAAGTAACCCATAGGCTCCAAATCAAAGAGCTTCTAGGTAACCCATAGACTCCAGGTCAATGAGCTTCTAGGTAACCCATAGGCTCCAGATCAATGAGATTCTAAGTAACCCATTGACTAGAGATCAATGAAGTTCAAGGTAACCCATAGCATCCAGATCAATGAGGATCAAGGTAACTTATAGGCTTTGGATCAAAGAAGTTCTAGGTAATCTATAGACTCCAGATCAATGAGGTTCTAGGTAACCCATTGACTCCAGATCAATGAAGTTCAAGGTAACCCATAGCATCCAGATCAATGAGGATCAAGGTAACCTATAGGCTCCGGATCAAAGAAGTTCTAGGTAATCTATAGACTCCAGATCAATGAAGTTCAAGGTAACCCATAGGCTCCGGATCAATGAGGATCAAGGTAACCTATAGGCTTCGGATCAAAGAAGTTCTAGGTAACCCATAGGCTCCAGATCAATGAGGTTCTAGGTAACCCATAGGCTCCGGAACAGTGAGGTTCTAGATTCCAAATAACTAAACTCGACTACTTAGCCAACTTTCAACATCTTAAACACAAGACAACAATGACTCATGTTTCTGAAATCTCATGCAAATGGTGAAAACAAGGCCTCGCAATGTTATCAATCTGGATCAGGGCACCATGTTACAGATCCTGCCAGTGTTACTTGGCATACGCCAGGCTGAAGCATTAAGGGGGTGGAGGTGTCTCTGCACGCTGAGTGCGGGGATGATCGCGCAGCACAGATAGCACACTGTTTGCACAGAAACAGAAGGGCTCGCACTGATTGGTATCACGGCGTGTGGATGGCATGGTGCCACCCCTGACAAACCTTGGAGGGAAGAAGAACACTCAGAACTGGTATGGGATAAATCACAGTGCTGTTATCAATCATTTGGGATGAGATGGCATGTATCAGCACAAATCCCTGGATCCAGGTAGATATTGGTGACAGTAACGTCCTACTGAAACTGACATATTTGGAAGTTCTAATTAGCTGCTCCTAAGTGTCAAGGATTGGCAAAGATCTTAATAAAATCTGGAGGAGGCCACAAATTGTTAGACCTCTGCACAAACGCCTTTTTTAGCTGTACCATCCTGAGCGTAAGGCCGGGATCACCCATACGCCAGATACAGCCGAGTCTCGCAGGTGAAAACCCAGCTGTGGCACCGGCACTCCGGAGCGGAGCGTGCAGCTCCATGTATTGCTGTGCGGCCGCAGGAGTGCCGGCGCCAGAGCTGGGTTTTCACCTGCGAGACTCGGCCGTATTTCGCGTATGTGTGATCCCGGCCCAAGTGGGCTGCTCATCTCCTACCTCTGACCAAATATGAACCCGCCAAGTGGATTCCAACCTTTCCAATCGTGCGCTCCAGAAGAAGCCTTGCGAAACAGATAAGTGTGTCATGTGACGCTTCTTAGCTCTGCTGATTGGGAGCCCACAAAGGGGAGGTGCTTACTATCATCCAACCCCTTAAAGGCAATTTAATTTTTTTTTATTTTTTTTTTAAATTTGCAATTTTCTCCTCTGATTCCTGCGCTGATTAGTGTAACCGTTATAACATCTGAAACATATCCGCTGCATATAATTATTGAGCCTTTGTTTTAACCAATCGGTAATTTGCCTACAGCATCCATAACGGGGACATATCCATGAGCGCAAACCAGTAAATGAACCCGTAAGAGTCAGTTTTCCAGTTAGAACTTGGCAGGACGTCTCTTCCTGTGGGACTCTCGTGATCTCATCAGTACCACAAAGGAAGTGTGATATCAGAGGGCAAATTAGGGAAGATTGGGTCAATAGGAGAAGTCAGAAGATGCAAATTCATGGGGTTCCAACTTATGAGACCCCCACAAACGTCAAAGTGGCTCCAACTTCCATTTATTCCAATGCGGCGTGGTGTCATCATGTCCTGATAGCGAAATGTGACATCTTTCACCCTGGCAACTTCTACCTAGGGACACTGAATCCAGACGTCTCCTGGGCCATGATACCAAATTGTCACCCCCTACTATGTCCCATTTACAATAATTGGGTTTTCTTATGTTACAGAGGGGGTCTTTGGGCCCACCCCAACACGGAAAGTGCAGCACCTATAGCCTTAACCTCTGTATGTTCAGTAACGTACATGAAAAATAACATGGATTCCAAAAGTGGTGGTGGTCTATAAATGACCCCAGAAGTGACCCTCCAATCGTGGTGTGAACAAACCACTTAAAGGGATGGTCCAGGACTTTTACAATGATGGCTTTTCCTTAGGATAGGTCATCAATATCTGATTGGTGGAGGTGCGACCCCCGCCATACCCCGCCGATCAGCAGTTCCCAGGGCTGGCGGAGGCTGGATGTGGACAGTTACGGTATAGTGGCCGCGGCTGGGTACTGCACGTCCGCCCCCTATTGATCCAAAAAAGGGAACGGGAGCACGGGGACCGATATAATTCTGCATAAAAAACATATATATGCCACTCAGGATCTGTAGTAACGTGGGTGACAACTGCTGTGCAAATGGTAATAGCTTGCATTACGGGTCGTCAGCTTTGGAAATCCAGCTTCTGTAAAGCTTAATATACAAGTAAGAGGATGACTCACAGACATACATTTTAGGTAATTAGAATCATAAAGACATAAACGTTAATTACATAATTATAATTTTACACCCCTACAAAGCACAAATGCATAAATTCCTGTAAGCATCCGCTTCGTCTTGTTGCTACAGAAAAAAAGTGAAGCAACTTCCCCCCCATATTACATAACAAAGCCGACATGCCACAATTTCTCCATTGTAATGCCGCAGCTATAATGCAGCAATCAACTGAACACAGGCAGAGGGGAATAAACTCATCTACGCAGATGTAGCAGTGCCGAATTCGTCATGTGGCGCTACCCACTGAGCTGTGCTTTTACATAGGACTGCATGTGCATCATAATGGCGGGCAAACATTGCAACCCAATAAAGTTCAGATCTTCCGCATCTATAAAACTCATGAAAATGGAGCCCCAACTCAGTTTTTCTCACCACTTTTTGCTTCGATATCTGAAATATTAGTCGTGAGACCCAGTGCTGGGATGAACGGTCGCAAATAACGCTCTGCACGTCATAGATATAATACACGTTCTTGGACGCAGGAGCTTTGTAAGTCGCCGTGAAAAGTCTACAATTTTTACAGGATAGATGGATGGATGGATAGAAGCATGGATAGAGAGATGGATAAAAGAATAGATGGATAGAGAGATAGATAATAGATAAATAAATAGATGATAGATAGATGATAGATAGACAGATAAATAATAGATAGATAATAGATAGACAGATAAATAATAGATAGATAATAGATAGAGATAGATGATAGATAGATAATAGATAGATAATAGATAGATAGATAATAGATGATAGATAATAGATAGATAATAGATAGATAATAGATAGATAGATAATAGATAGATAGATAGATGATAGATAATAGATAGATAATAGATAGATAGATAATAGATAGATAGATAGATAGATGATAGATAATAGATAGATAATAGATAGATAGATAGATAGATAATAGATAGATGATAGATAATAGATAGATAGATGATAGATAGATAATAGATGATAGATAGATAATAGATAGATATAGATAGATGATAGATAATAGATAGATATATAATAGATAGATATATAATAGATAGATAGTAGGTAGATGATAAATAAATAGATAAGAGATGGATAATAGACAGATAACAGATACATTTTGCAGGATGCTGCCCCCCTTACAGACGCCCCCGGTAGACGAAAACATGAACTCATTTCCCTATGGAGACCTGTCATGAGCTGAAGTCCACTGTGACCTGCATGGTGGGTGCCATTCAGGGGTCTATAACGTTTTGCCCCCCTGCTGTGAGCAGCCAGGTGCCAGGGTCCTCGGGTACAGGGTGGGCTCTGCACACAATACCCGGCAGTGCTTAGAACATTAGATCTTGCACTGTTTGGGGGATGGCAGGACTCACCTCCAGTCCATGAAGCATCCTCCCCTCCTGGCAGATCATGGAGCCCCGGACTACATCGACAAGAATCAGCTTCCTTGTGATACCTCTAGGACCTGAGTGCAAGCTCCACAGCCGATCCCCCCAATGCTCCACCACCAGCACGGGTGGTCCATTCACTTTCTCTGTTAACTCAGAAGATCTCTGGATTTTCTGTAGAACAATTTCCGAGTCTGGAAGCTGTTGCAGCTGGGGGACCTGATCCACCCCACATTAATTGTATCAAGTGTTTATGGGAAATGCAAAATATTCTCCACCAGCCAAATATTATAGCAGTATATTTACAAAACACAATGATGATTGTTTACAGCTAGTAAAATAAGGAATGGAGGAGATGAGAACACAAGGACAACAAGGAAACACAATGTCCTGTATGGGGTCACCTGCGAGTGCCAGCATGCCACCATGGCAGAGGGGCAATAATAGTGTAAAAGTCATGGTGAATGGGATGCCAGGGGGGCAACTGAGATCAGAGACATAATGGGGTCTGCACAGTCCACATAGATATAACAGATAATACATAGATGATGGACAGATAGATGATAGATATATAATAGATAACAGATAATACATAGATCATAGATAGATATTAGTTAGATACCTAATAGATACATAGAAAATAGAGACATAGATAGATAATAGAAGATGATTGATAGATAAATAATAGATAATAGATATATAATAGATGACAGATAGATAATAGAAAGATACATAGATAATAGATATATAATACATAGATGATAGATAATATATATAGATAGATAATAGATATATAATACATAGATGATAGATAATATATAGATAGCTAATTGATAGATAATACATACATAATAGATATATAATAGATGATAGATAATAGAAAGGTAGACAATATATATATATAATACATAGATGATAGATAATATCTAAATAGATGATAATAGATAGATGGATCTATAGATCGGTCCATGTTGCTTCGGGTCACTCACCTTTCCCAGGATCAGACCGGAGGTTACAGCTCGCCAGGCACACTGATGGGTCCAGGCAGAGGGGGCTGCACCATGTCACATCCTGGGCTCCCCCATCCCAGCCTAGAGGTGCCTGTTACAGGCAATGTCCCCAGTGTCTCCTTGCACAATATGCAGAGCTGCTCCTGCAGTTGGTGGCTATCCCCTTCCTTCCTGGCCACTTTGCAATCTTTGTTGCTTTCTTTGTTGTTGTTGTTGTTTAGATGCCTGAGTGTCAGTGTTGCCCCCTGCAGTCCCAGGTCAGGGTGTCCAGCATGTCCCGTTGGTTTTCCAGTGCCGGTGCCCGGGTGATGCCTCCTCCTTGCTTGGCTCTCAGCCTCACACTGCCGCTGCTCCGCGGCTTCTCAGCTGAGAGATGCCCAGGCTGCAGTACCCAGAACGGCCTGCAGAGGGAGCCGAGCTCCTGTCTCTGCTCTGTTAACCCTGTCCTGCCCTGTAGACAGCAGACAGAGCCTTTTCTTTAGAGGGGAGGTTGGTCCCAGGTCAGGTTTGTCTGTTTGGGTGCAGCAATTGCTTAGTTGTCCATATATATTTCAGAACATGAAAGCAACATGTCATGATATCCATCATCCTGCACAGCAAACCTAGAGACTATAGATAGCCCTGCTCCGCTAAAATGTGGCAGCTGCTCAGGCTTTAAAGGTTGCACATATGGACTGGCAGGGTAATCCTAACAGAGCACCGCCATGCCTGCAAACTAAGCCTGGCAGTATGTGCAATGCTGTCATATGTGCCATGGGATAACACCGGGCAACGGGCTAGACCGCCACGATACCAGGCCACTGACATCACATGCTACCCTATAATGCCCGAAATGCCCAGCCATGCAAGCAAATACCCAATGGTCTGTTAGTTGATAAGCTGTGATGAAAGTTTTGGACAAAAATGTAACTTTTTCCATGTTTTTTTTTAATAATAGTTTATTTTTATGTGGCATTTTATCACACTTTTTTTGGTTCCCTGGTCCTTTTTCCAAAAGCACCAGGGATAAAAAAAAAAAAGAGCTCACTCACAGATTCACTGTGAACTCATTCTACAGTCTGCTATGTACTGTGATGCATAGAGGATGTAGAAGACAAATGTTTAGTGCATTTTAATAAAACCCTATCAAGGAAAGCTAAAAATTAGGTAAAAAACAAAAATGTCCGAATCGTGGTTGCTAAGGGTCTAATGACCATTATAACCGGAGTTTTACATTTTTTTAAAAAAAAAACTAAAAAATGATATAAAATCATTCACTTATTTTGCCATAAGGCTATAAAGTTGCATCAAATGCAGAATAAATTTCAGATTCTACTTCATGCCATGACTTCAGATGGTTTAACCCATGTATTGCCGCCACGGTGCATTGTATATAGCTGTCCGTACGGCCATAAAGGCTCGCGATATCGCATGACTGCTTTCATTGTGCTGGAGGTCAGAAAAAAAAAAATCTAGAATTAATGCATATCTCGAAAGAAAAATAACTAAATTTGTTTTTACCGTCCCCTCTAAATATACAGCGAGAGCGCACGTTCTTTTAAGTCATTTCATAGATGGCTTTGCTCCAGCATGGCAATAGTTAACGGCGTCCGATGTTTCTCCCCTGGTGTGACACTGTCCCTGGGAAGCATGACCTGTCACCGCTGGTTGTCAGCGACTCCCTATCTCTCTGTGTGGCTGCCATTACCAGCACTTGGTAGACAATGCGACCTCCCTCTGTTTGGGTGACGGATGGATCCAAGTCTCAGGTTCTGTCATATGACAGCAGACAGACGGCGTGCCCTCATTCCTGATTAACAATGTAGAGAGAGCGAGTGGCAATTCAGGGGTTAATCCCTTCATCGACAAAGGCCCTTGGACCATTGAAGGTGAAGGGCTCCTAATAATACATATTCAGCCCCCATATACTCAAACATTAGATGGACAGTGATCCTTAAAAAAACACCTGGATGGGATTATGCACTGTATAAATAATACCGCCATATAATGCAAATATACCAAAGCTATATAAGCGATAACGCCATACACCGCCTAGTTAGGACAGCTATGCAATGCCTATCAGAGCCCTTAGAGAAGTGTAGTTTTTAGGATGGATGATCCCACAGGATGTTTGCTATAACCTTGACCTTGTAAAAGAAGGGGTAGTACTCAAATCAAGCCTGCTATCTGCTATGCTTATGATCTACGGCAAACATCCTTCGTAGTGCAAGCCTCCCCTTTTCCCATCTCGAAAACTTTTCCCGTGCTGCACCAGCTTTCTGGAATGCGCTACCCCTCGCAATCCAGTTTATTTAATCCACTTTGTACATGTATCCAGTATATTGGAGCTATATAAATAGTATTATTGCTTACTTGTCCCCTGAGGAAGTCACCTCTTGTGGCGAAACGTGTGGGGTCCTCATTTTCATGACACTATGCACAGAACTCTTTATTCTATATTCTTTAATACTGCACTATTTATGTATTATCTATATATATTTTTTCTTTATTGAATAGCCTTTTATATCACTTTAGGGGAAGTGTCTTGTCATACCTATTGTACTCACATGGATGCCACTCATATCAGTCGTATCCTAGTCCCAGCTTTTGGCCTGGGCGTGTTTTTAAAAGTTTTTTTTTATTTGTCTGTGTCTTGTAGATTTTTGTGTTTGTTACATAATAAATACGGTATTGACATTGTTTAGATTCAGGAAATGCAAGCAACCAATCTTTTTTTTCTATTTGTATGTTTTACAAGTATTTTGGCTACCACTCCATTAGTATACATATGGTGCCGCTACACTATTAATTTGTAGTATTCTTGCACCTTTACCATACTGTAATATCTCCACCAGCCCTGACCTTCTGCATCTTTACCATACTGTAATATCTCCACCAGCCCTGACCTTCTGCATCTTTACCATACTGTAATATCTCCACCAGCCCTGACCTTCTGCATCTTTACCATACTGCAATATCTCCACCAGCCCTGACCTTCTGCATCTTCACCATACTGTAATATATCCACCAGCCCTGACCTTCTGCATCTTTACCATACT
Organism: Ranitomeya imitator; assembly: GCF_032444005.1. Taxonomy (NCBI): domain Eukaryota; kingdom Metazoa; phylum Chordata; class Amphibia; order Anura; family Dendrobatidae; genus Ranitomeya; species Ranitomeya imitator. The sequence continues at coordinate 132,250,369 of NC_091290.1, forward strand.
ACAATATATCCACCAGCCCTGACCTTCTGCATCTTTACCATACTGTAATATCTCCACCAGCCCTGACCTTCTGCACCTTCACCATACTGTAATATCTCCACCAGCCCTGACCTTCTGCATCTTCACCATACTGTAATATCTCCACCAGCCCTGACCTTCTGCATCTTCACCATACTGTAATATCTCCACCAGCACTGACCTTCTGCACCTTCACCATACTGTAATATCTCCACCAGCCCTGACCTTCTGCATCTTCACCATACTGTAATATCTCCACCAGCCCTGACCTTCTGCATCTTCACCATACTGCAATATCTCCACCAGCCCTGACCTTCTGCATCTTTACCATACTGTAATATCTCCACCAGCCCTGACCTTCTGCATCTTTACCATACTGTAATATCTCCACCAACCCTGACCTTCTGCACCTTCACCATACTGCAATATCTCCACCAGCCCTGACCTTCTGCATCTTTACCATACTGCAATATCTCCACCAGCCCTGACCTTCTGCATCTTTACCATACTGTAATATCTCCACCAGCCCTGACCTTCTGCATCTTTACCATACTGCAATATCTCCACCAGCCCTGACCTTCTGCATCTTCACCATACTGTAATATCTCCACCAGCCCTGACCTTCTGCATCTTTACCATACTGCAATATCTCCACCAGCCCTGACCTTCTGCATCTTTACCATACTGCAATATCTCCACCATCCCTGACCTTCTGCATCTTTACCATACTGTAATATCTCCACCAGCCCTGACCTTCTGCACCTTCACCATACTGTAATATCTCCACCAGCCCTGACCTTCTGCATCTTCACCATACTGTAATATCTCCACCAGTCCTGACCTTCTGCATCTTCACCATACTGCAATATCTCCACCAGCCCTGACCTTCTGCATTTTCACCATACTGCAATATCTCCACCAGCCCTGACCTTCTGCATCTTCACCATACTGTAATATCTCCACCAGCCCTGACCTTCTGCATCTTCACCATACTGCAATATCTCCACCAGCCCTGACCTTCTGCACCTTCACCATACTGCAATATCTCCACCAGCCCTGACCTTCTGCATCTTCACCATACTGTAATATCTCCACCAGCCCTGACCTTCTGCATCTTTACCATACTGCAATATCTCCACCAGCCCTGACCTTCTGCATCTTCATCATACTGTAATATCTCCACCAGCCCTGACCTTCTGCATCTTTACCATACTGCAATATCTCCACCAGCCCTGACCTTCTGCACCTTCACCATTCTGTAATATCTCCACCAGCCCTGACCTTCTGCATCTTTACCATACTGTAATATCTCCACCAGCCCTGACCTTCTACATCTTCACCATACTGCAATATCTCCACCAGCCCTGACCTTCTGCATCTTCACCATACTGTAATATCTCCACCAGCCCTGACCTTCTGCATCTTCACCATACTGTAATATCTCCACCAGCCCTGACCTTCTGCATCTTTACCATACTGCAATATCTCCACCAGCCCTGACCTTCTGCATCTTCACCATACTGTAATATCTCCACCAGCCCTGACCTTCTTCATCTTTACCATACAGCAATATCTCCACCAGCCCTGACCTTCTGCATCTTTACCATACAGCAATATCTCCACCAGCCCTGACCTTCTGCATCTTCACCATACTGTAATATCTCCACCAGCCCTGACCTTCTGCATCTTTACCATACTGCAATATCTCCACCAGCCCTGACCTTCTGCATCTTCACCATACTGTAATATCTCCACCAGCCCTGACCTTCTGCATCTTCACCATACTGTAATATCTCCACCATCCCTGACCTTCTGCATCTTCACCATACTGTAATATCTCCACCAGCCCTGACCTTCTGCATCTTCACCATACTGTAATATCTCCACCATCCCTGACCTTCTGCATCTTCACCATACTGTAATATCTCCACCAGCCCTGACCTTCTTCATCTTTACCATATTGCAATATCTCCTCCAGCCCTGACCTTCTGCATCTTTACCATACTGCAATATCTCCTCCAGCCCTGACCTTCTGCATCTTTACCATACTGCAATATCTCCACCAGCCCTGACCTTCTGCATCTTTACCATACTGCAATATCTCCACCAGCCCTGACCTTCTGCATCTTCACCATAATGTAATATCTCCACCAGCCCTGACCTTCTGCATCTTTACCATACTGCAATATCTTCACCAGCCCTGACCTTCTGCATCTTCACCATACTGTAATATCTCCACCAGCCCTGACCTTCTGCATCTTTACCATACTGCAATATCTCCACCAGCCCTGACCTTCTGCATCTTTACCATACTGCAATATCTCCACCAGCCCTGACCTTCTGCATCTTTACCATACTGCAATATCTCCACCAGCCCTGACCTTCTGCATCTTCACCATACTGTAATATCTCCACCAGCCCTGACCTTCTGCATCTTTACCATACTGCAATTTCTCCTCCAGCCCTGACCTTCTGCATCTTTACCATACTGCAATATCTCCACCAGCCCTGACCTTCTGTATCTTTACCATACTGCAATATATCCACCAGCCCTGACCTTCTGCATCTTTACCATTCTGTAATATCTCCACCAGCCCTGACCTTCTGCATCTTTACCATACTGCAATATCTCCACCAGCCCTGACCTTCTGCATCTTCACCATACTGCAATATCTCCACCAGCCCTGACCTTCTGCATCTTCACCATACTGTAATATCTCCACCAGCCCTGACCTTCTACATCTTTACCCTACTGTAATATCTCCACCAGCCCTGACCTTCTGCATCTTTACCCTACTGTAATATCTCCTCCAGCCCTGACCTTCTGCATCTTCACCATACTGTAATATCTCCACCAGCCCTGACCTTCTGCATCTTTACCATACTGCAATATCTCCACCAGCCCTGACCTTCTGCATCTTCACCATACTGTAATATCTCCACCAGCCCTGACCTTCTGCATCTTCACCATACTGCAATATCTCCTCCAGCCCTGACCTTCTGCATCTTTACCATACTGAATTATCTCCACCAGCCCTGACCTTCTGCATCTTCACCATACTGTAATATCTCCACCAGCCCTGACCTTCTGCATCTTTACCATACTGCAATATCTCCACCAGCCTGACCTTCTGCACCTTTACCATACTGCAATATCTCCACCAGCCCTGACCTTCTGCATCTTCACCATACTGTAATATCTCCACCAGCCCTGACCTTCTGCATCTTTACCATACTGCAATATCTCCACCAGCCCTGACCTTCTGCATCTTCACCATACTGTAATATCTCCACCAGCCCTGACCTTCTGCATCTTCACCATACTGCAATATCTCCACCAGCCCTGACCTTCTGCATCTTCACCATACTGCAATATCTCCACCAGCCCTGACCTTCTGCATCTTCACCATACTGCAATATCTCCACCAGCCCTGACCTTCTGCATCTTTACCATACTGCAATATCTCCACCAGCCCTGACCTTCTGCATCTTTACCATACTGCAATATCTCCACCAGCCCTGACCTTCTGCATCTTCACCATACTGTAATATCTCCACCAGCCCTGACCTTCTGCATCTTCACCATACTGTAATATCTCCACCATCCCTGACCTTCTGCATCTTCACCATACTGTAATATCTCCACCAGCCCTGACCTTCTGCATCTTCACCATACTGTAATATCTCCACCATCCCTGACCTTCTGCATCTTCACCATACTGCAATATCTCCACCAGCCCTGACCTTCTACATCTTCACCATACTGCAATATCTCCACCAGCCCTGACCTTCTGCATCTTCACCATACTGTAATATCTCCACCAGCCCTGACCTTCTGCATCTTTACCATACTGCAATATCTCCACCAGCCCTGACCTTCTGCATCTTTACCCTACTGTAATATCTCCTCCAGCCCTGACCTTCTGCATCTTCACCATACTGTAATATCTCCACCAGCCCTGACCTTCTGCATCTTCACCATACTGTAATATCTCCACCAGCCCTGACCTTCTGCATCTTTACCATACTGCAATATCTCCACCAGCCCTGACCTTCTGCATCTTCACCATACTGTAATATCTCCACCAGCCCTGACCTTCTGCATCTTCACCATAATGTAATATCTCCACCAGCCCTGACCTTCTGCATCTTTACCATACTGTAATATCTCCACCAGCCCTGACCTTCTGCATCTTCACCATACTGTAATATCTCCACCAGCCCTGACCTTCTGCATCTTCACCATACTGTAATATCTCCACCAGCCCTGACCTTCTGCATCTTTACCATACTGCAATATCTCCACCAGCCCTGACCTTCTGCATCTTTACCATACTGCAATATCTCCACCAGCCCTGACCTTCTGCATCTTTACCCTACTGTAATATCTCCTCCAGCCCTGACCTTCTGCATCTTCACCATACTGTAATATCTCCACCAGCCCTGACCTTCTGCATCTTCACCATACTGTAATATCTCCACCAGCCCTGACCTTCTGCATCTTTACCATACTGTAATATCTCCACCAGCCCTGACCTTCTGCATCTTTACCATATTGCAATATCCCCACCAGCCCTGACCTTCTGCATCTTTACCATACTGCAATATCTCCTCCAGCCCTGACCTTCTGCATCTTCACCATACTGTAATATCTCCACCAGCCCTGACCTTCTGCATCTTCACCATACTGCAATATCTCCACCAGCCCTCACCTTCTGCATCTTTACCATACTGTAATATCTCCACCAGCCCTGACCTTCTGCATCTTTACCATAATGTAATATCTCCACCAGCCCTGACCTTCTGCATCTTCACCATAATGTAATATCTCCACCAGCCCTGACCTTCTGCATCTCTACCATACTGCAATATCTCCACCAGCCCTGACCTTCTGCATCTTCACCATACTGTAATATCTCCACCAGCCCTGACCTTCTGCATCTTTACCATACAGCAATATCTCCACCAGCTCTGACCTTCTGCATCTTCACCATACTGCAATATCTCCACCAGCCCTGACCTTCTGCATCTTCACCATACTGCAATATCTCCACCAGCCCTGACCTTCTGCATCTTCACCATACTGCAATATCTCCACCAGCCCTGACCTTCTGCATCTTCATCATACTGTAATATCTCCACCAGCCCTGACCTTCTGCATCTTTACCATACTGCAATATCTCCACCAGCCCTGACCTTCTGCATCTTTACCCTACTGTAATATCTCCTCCAGCCCTGACCTTCTGCATCTTCACCATACTGTAATATCTCCACCAGCCCTGACCTTCTGCATCTTCACCATACTGTAATATCTCCACCAGCCATGACCTTCTGCATCTTTACCATACTGTAATATCTCCACCAGCCCTGACCTTCTGCATCTTCACCATACTGTAATATCTCCACCAGCCCTGACCTTCTGCATCTTTACCATACTGCAATATCTCCACCAGCCCTGACCTTCTGCATCTTCACCATACTGTAATATCTCCACCAGCCCTGACCTTCTGCATCTTTACCATACTGCAATATCTCCACCAGCCCTGACCTTCTGCATCTTTACCCTACTGTAATATCTCCTCCAGCCCTGACCTTCTGCACCTTCACCATACTGTAATATCTCCACCAGCCCTGACCTTCTGCACCTTCACCATACTGCAATATCTCCACCAGCCCTGACCTTCTGCATCTTCACCATACTGCAATATCTCCACCAGCCCTGACCTTCTGCATCTTCACCATACTGTAATATCTCCACCAGCCCTGACCTTCTGCATCTTTACCATACAGCAATATCTCCACCAGCCCTGACCTTCTGCATCTTCACCATACTGCAATATCTCCACCAGCCCTGACCTTCTGCATCTTCACCATACTGTAATATCTCCACCAGCCCTGACCTTCTTCATCTTTACCATACAGCAATATCTCCACCAGCCCTGACCTTCTGCATCTTTACCATACAGCAATATCTCCACCAGCCCTGACCTTCTGCATCTTCACCATACTGTAATATCTCCACCAGCCCTGACCTTCTGCATCTTTACCATACTGCAATATCTCCACCAGCCCTGACCTTCTGCATCTTCACCATACTGTAATATCTCCACCAGCCCTGACCTTCTGCATCTTCACCATACTGTAATATCTCCACCATCCCTGACCTTCTGCATCTTCACCATACTGTAATATCTCCACCAGCCCTGACCTTCTGCATCTTCACCATACTGTAATATCTCCACCATCCCTGACCTTCTGCATCTTCACCATACTGTAATATCTCCACCAGCCCTGACCTTCTTCATCTTTACCATATTGCAATATCTCCTCCAGCCCTGACCTTCTGCATCTTTACCATACTGCAATATCTCCACCAGCCCTGACCTTCTGCATCTTTACCATACTGCAATATCTCCACCAGCCCTGACCTTCTGCATCTTTACCATACTGCAATATCTCCACCAGCCCTGACCTTCTGCATCTTCACCATACTGTAATATCTCCACCAGCCCTGACCTTCTGCATCTTTACCATACTGCAATTTCTCCTCCAGCCCTGACCTTCTGCATCTTTACCATACTGCAATATCTCCACCAGCCCTGACCTTCTGTATCTTTACCATACTGCAATATATCCACCAGCCCTGACCTTCTGCATCTTTACCATTCTGTAATATCTCCACCAGCCCTGACCTTCTGCATCTTTACCATACTGCAATATCTCCACCAGCCCTGACCTTCTGCATCTTCACCATACTGCAATATCTCCACCAGCCCTGACCTTCTGCATCTTCACCATACTGTAATATCTCCACCAGCCCTGACCTACATCTTTACCATACTGTAATATCTCCACCAGCCCTGACCTTCTGCATCTTTACCCTACTGTAATATCTCCTCCAGCCCTGACCTTCTGCATCTTCACCATACTGTAATATCTCCACCAGCCCTGACCTTCTGCATCTTTACCATACTGCAATATCTCCACCAGCCCTGACCTTCTGCATCTTCACCATACTGTAATATCTCCACCAGCCCTGACCTTCTGCATCTTCACCATACTGCAATATCTCCTCCAGCCCTGACCTTATGCATCTTTACCATACTGCAATATCTCCACCAGCCCTCACCTTCTGCATCTTCACCATACTGTAATATCTCCACCAGCCCTGACCTTCTGCATCTTTACCATATTGCAATATCTCCACCAGCCCTGACCTTCTGCATCTTTACCATACTGCATTATCTCCACCAGCCCTGACCTTCTGCATCTTCACCATACTGCAATATCTCCTCCAGCCCTGACCTTCTGCATCTTTACCATACTGTAATATCTCCACCAGCCCTCACCTTCTGCATCTTCACCATACTGCAATATCTCCTCCAGCCCTGACCTTCTGCACCTTCACCATTCTGTAATATCTCCACCAGCCCTGACCTTCTGCATCTTCACCATACTGTAATATCTCCACCAGCCCTGACCTTCTGCATCTTCACCATACTGCAATATCTCCACCAGCCCTCACCTTCTGCATCTTCACCATACTGCAATATCTCCTCCAGCCCTGACCTTCTGCATCTTCACCATACTGCAATATCTCCACCAGCCCTGACCTTCTGCATCTTCACCATACTGCAATATCTCCACCAGCCCTGACCTTCTACATCTTCACCATACTGCAATATCTCCTTCAGCCCTGACCTTCTGCATCTTTACCATACTGTAATATCTCCACCAGCCCTGACCTTCTGCATCTTTACCATACTGCAATATCTCCACCAGCCCTGACCTTCTGCATCTTCACCATACTGTAATATCTCCACCAGCCCTAACCTTCTGCATCTTCACCATACTGTAATATCTCCACCAGCCCTGACCTTCTGCATCTTCACCATACTGTAATATCTCCACCAGCCCTAACCTTCTGCATCTTCACCATACTGTAATATCTCCACCAGCCCTGACCTTCTGCACCTTCACCATACTGTAATATCTCCACCAGCCCTGACCTTCTGCATCTTCACCATACTGTAATATCTCCACCAGCCCTGACCTTCTGCACCTTCACCATACCGCAATATCTCCACCAGCCCTGACCTTCTGCATCTTCACCATACTGCAATATCTCCACCAGCCCTGACCTTCTGCATCTTCACCATACTGTAATATCTCCACCAGCCCTGACCTTCTGCATCTTTACCATACTGCAATATCTCCACCAGCCCTGACCTTCTGCATCTTCACCATACTGTAATATCTCCACCAGCCCTGACCTTCTGCATCTTCACCATACTGCAATATCTCCACCAGCCCTGACCTTCTGCATCTTCACCATACTGCAATATCTCCACCAGCCCTGACATTCTGCATCTTCACCATACTGCAATATCTCCACCAGCCCTGACCTTCTGCATCTTTACCATACTGCAATATCTCCACCAGCCCTGACCTTCTGCATCTTTACCATACTGCAATATCTCCACCAGCCCTGACCATCTGCAGTATGGTAAAGATGCAGAAGGTCAGGGCTGGTGGAGATATTACAGTATGGTGAAGATGCAGAAGGTCAGGGCTGGTGGAGATAATGCAGTATGGTAAAGATGCAGAAGGTCAGGGCTGGTGGAGATATTGCAGTATGGTGAAAATGCAGAAGGTCCGGGCTGGTGGAGATATTACAGTATGGTAAAGATGCAGAAGGTCAGGGCTGGTGGAGATATTACAGTATGGTGAAGATGCAGAAGGTCAGGGCTGGTGGAGATATTACAGTATGGTGAAGATGCAGAAGGTCAGGGCTGGTGGAGATATTGCACCATACTGCAATATCTCCACCAGCCCTGACCTTCTGCATCTTTACCATACTGCAATATCTCCACCAGCCCTGACCTTCTGCATCTTTACCATACTGTAATATCTCCACCAGCCCTGACCTTCTGCATCTTCACCATACTGTAATATCTCCACCAGCCCTGACCTTCTGCATCTTTACCATACTGCAATATCTCCACCAGCCCTGACCTTCTGCATCTTCACCATACTGTAATATCTCCACCAGCCCTGACCTTCTGCATCTTTACCATACTGCAATATCTCCACCAGCCCTGACCTTCTGCATCTTTACCATACTGTAATATATCCTCCAGCCCTGACCTTCTGCATCTTCCCCATACTGCAATATCTCCACCAGCCCTGACCTTCTGCATCTTCACCATACTGTAATATCTCCACCAGCCCTGACCATCTGCATCTTTACCATACTGCAATATCTCCACCAGCCCTGACCTTCTGCATCTTTACTATACTGCATTATCTCCACCAGCCCTGACCTTCTGCATCTTCACCATACTGCAATATCTCCACCAGCCCTGACCTTCTGCATCTTTACCATACTGCAATATCTCCACCAGCCCTGACCTTCTGCATCTTCACCATACTGTAATATCTCCACCAGCCCTGACCTTCTGCATCTTCACCATACTGTAATATCTCCACCAGCCCTGACCTTCTGCATCTTCACCATACTGCATTATCTCCACCAGCCCTGATCTTCTGCATCTTCACCATACTGCAATATCTCCACCAGCCCTGACCTTCTGCATCTTTACCATACTGCAATATCTCCACCAGACCTGACCTTCTGCATCTTCACCATACTGTAATATCTCCACCAGCCCTGACCTTCTGCATCTTTACCATACTGCATTATCTCCACCAGCCCTGACCTTCTGCATCTTCACCATACTGTAATATCTCCACCAGCCCTGACCTTCTGCATCTTTACCATACTGCAATATCTCCACCAGCCCTGACCTTCTGCATCTTCACCATAATGTAATATCTCCACCAGCCCTGACCTTCTGCATCTTCACCATACTGTAATATCTCCACCAGCCCTGACCTTCTGCATCTTCACCATACTGCAATATCTCCACCAGCCCTGACCTTCTGCATCTTCACCATACTGTAATATCTCCACCAGCCCTGACCTTCTGCATCTTCACCATACTGCAATATCTCCACCAGCCCTGACCTTCTGCATCTTCACCATACTGCAATATCTCCACCAGCCCTGACCTTCTGCATCTTCACCATACTGCAATATCTCCACCAGCCCTGACCTTCTGCACCTTCACCATACTGCAATATCTCCACCAGCCCTGACCTTCTGCATCTTCACCATACTGCAATATCTCCACCAGCCCTGACCTTCTGCATCTTCACCATACTGTAATATCTCCACCAGCCCTGACCTTCTGCATCTTCACCATACTGCAATATCTCCACCAGCCCTGACCTTCTGCATCTTCACCATACTGCAATATCTCCACCAGCCCTGACCTTCTGCATCTTCACCATTCTGTAATATCTCCACCAGCCCTGACCTTCTGCACCTTCACCATACTGCAATATCTCCACCAGCCCTGACCTTCTGCATCTTTACCATACTGCAATATCTCCACCAGCCCTGACCTTCTGCATCTTCACCATACTGTAATATCTCCACCAGCCCTGACCTTCTTCATCTTTACCATACTGCAATATCTCCACCAGCCCTGACCTTCTGCATCTTTACCATATTGCATTATCTCCACCAGTGATGTACCCGGAAATCAGAACAGTTGGATATGGCATCTATGATTTGAACGATGTGATACAGAACTTATTATGTCTCCGTAGGACATGAATCCTCCCCGTGTATCATTGCCTCGTCAGCATGTGGCCTCCAAACTGCCTCCGATTACAGAAGTCTCTGCAGGATCCATTTTTGAGAGCGATGTGCTGGTGCAGGGGAGCAGATAAGCGCAGTCTCGCAGACTGTGATGAGATAAGGAGCAGTTTGCTTCCTTGTAAACAGGCAGCAGATGGAAGTTTATACCCAATACGCTATGCTGATGCATTTCGGAGTTTGTCCACGAGCCCTTAGATTAATTTACAATAATTTGCAGGACCAGAAGGTCAGGGCTGGTGGAGATATTACAGTATGGTAAAGATGCAGAAGGTCAGGGCTGGTGGAGATATTGCAGTATGGTAAAGATGCAGAAGGTCAGGGCTGGTGGAGATATTACATTATGGTGAAGATGAAGAAGGTCAGGGCTGGTGGAGATATTGCAGTATGGTAAAGATGCAGAAGGTCAGGGCTGGTGGAGATATTACAGTATGGTGAAGGTGCAGAAGGTCAGGGCTGGAGGAGATATTGCAGTATGGTGAAGATGCAGAAGGTCAGGACTGGTGAAGATATTACAGTATGGTGAAGATGCAGAAGGTCAGGGCTGGTGGAGATATTACAGTATAGTAAAGATGCAGAAGGTTAGGACTGGTGGAGATATTACAGTATGGTGAAGATGCAGAAGGTCAGGGCTGGTGGAGATATTGCAGTATGGGGAAGATGCAGAAGGTCAGGGCTGGTGGAGATATTGCAGTATGGTGAAGATGCAGAAGGTCAGGGCTGGTGGAGATATTGCAGTATGGGGAAGATGCAGAAGGTCAGGGCTGGTGGAGATATTGCAGTATGGGGAAGATGCAGAAGGTCAGGGCTGGAGGAGATATTGCAGTATGGTGAAGATGCAGAAGGTCAGGGCTGGAGGAGATATTACAGTAGGGTAAAGATGCAGAAGGTCAGGGCTGGTGGAGATATTACAGTATGGTAAAGATGCAGAAGGTCAGGGCTGGTGGAGATATTGCAATATGGTGAAGATACAGAAGGTTAGGGCTGGTGGAGATATTGCAGTATGGTAAAGATGCAGAAGGTCAGGGCTGGTGGAGATATTGCAGTATGGTAAAGATGCAGAAGGTCAGGACTGGTGGAGATATTACAGTATGGTAAAGATGCAGAAGGTCAGGGCTGGTGGAGATATTGCAGTATGGTAAATATGCAGAAGGTCAGGGCTGGTGGAGCTATTGCAGTATGGTAAAGATGCAGAAGGTCAGGGCTGGAGGATATATTGCAGTATGGTAAAGATGCAGAAGGTCAGGGCTGGAGGAGATATTGCAGTATGGTGAAGATGCAGAAGGTCAGGGCTGGTGGAGATATTGCAGTATGGTAAAGATGCAGAAGGTCAGGGCTGGAGGAGATATTGCAGTATGGTGAAGATGCAGAAGGTCAGGGCTGGAGGATATATTACAGTATGGTGAAGATGCAGAAGGTCAGGGCTGGTGGAGATATTACAGTATGGTAAAGATGCAGAAGGTCAGGGCTGGACGATATATTACAGTATGGTAAAGATGCAGAAGGTCAGGGCTGGTGGAGATATTACAGTATGGTAAAGATGCAGAAGGTCAGGGCTGGTGGAGATATTGCAGTATGGTGAAGATACAGAAGGTTAGGGCTGGTGGAGATATTGCAGTATGGTAAAGATGCAGAAGGTCAGGGCTGGTGGAGATATTGCAGTATGGTAAAGATGCAGAAGGTCAGGACTGGTGGAGATATTACAGTATGGTAAAGATGCAGAAGGTCAGGGCTGGTGGAGATATTGCAGTATGGTGAAGATACAGAAGGTTAGGGCTGGTGGAGATATTGCAGTATGGTAAAGATGCAGAAGGTCAGGGCTGGTGGAGATATTGCAGTATGGTAAAGATGCAGAAGGTCAGGACTGGTGGAGATATTACAGTATGGTAAAGATGCAGAAGGTCAGGGCTGGTGGAGATATTGCAGTATGGTAAATATGCAGAAGGTCAGGGCTGGTGGAGCTATTGCAGTATGGTAAAGATGCAGAAGGTCAGGGCTGGAGGATATATTGCAGTATGGTAAAGATGCAGAAGGTCAGGGCTGGAGGAGATATTGCAGTATGGTGAAGATGCAGAAGGTCAGGGCTGGTGGAGATATTGCAGTATGGTAAAGATGCAGAAGGTCAGGGCTGGAGGAGATATTGCAGTATGGTGAAGATGCAGAAGGTCAGGGCTGGAGGATATATTACAGTATGGTGAAGATGCAGAAGGTCAGGGCTGGTGGAGATATTACAGTATGGTAAAGATGCAGAAGGTCAGGGCTGGACGATATATTACAGTATGGTAAAGATGCAGACGGTCAGGGCTGGAGGAGATATTGCAGTATGGTGAAGGTGCAGAAGGTCAGGGCTGGTGGAGATATTGCAGTATGGTGAAGATGGAGAAGGTCAGGGCTGGTGCAGATATTACAGTATGGTGAAGATGGAGAAGGTCAGGGCTGGTGGAGATATTGCAGTATGGTGAAGGTGCAGAAGGTCAGGGCTGGTGGAGATATTGCAGTATGGTGAAGATGCAGAAGGTCAGGGCTGGTGGAGATATTACAGTATGGTGAAGATGGAGAAGGTCAGGGCTGGTGGAGATATTGCAGTATGGTGAAGATGCAGAAAGTCAGGGCTGGTGGAGATATTGCAGTATGGTGAAGATGGAGAAGGTCAGGGCTGGTAGAGATATTGCAGTATGGTGAAGGTGCAGAAGGTCAGGGCTGGTGGAGATATTGCAGTATGGTGAAGATGCAGAAGGTCAGGGCTGGTGGAGATATTGCAGTATGGTAAAGATGCAGAAGGTCAGGGCTGGTGGAGATATTGCAGTATGGTGAAGATGCAGAAGGTCAGGGCTGGTGGAGATATTGCAGTATGGTGAAGATGGAGAAGGTCAGGGCTGGTGGAGATATTGCAGTATGGTGAAGATGGAGAAGGTCAGGGCTGGTGGAGATATTACAGTATGGTGAAGATGCAGAAGGTCAGGGCTGGTGGAGATATTGCAGTATGGTGAAGATGGAGAAGGTCAGGGCTGGTGGAGATATTGCAGTATGGTGAAGATGCAGAAGGTCAGGGCTGGTGGAGATATTGCAGTATGGTGAAGATGGAGAAGGTCAGGGCTGGTGGAGATATTGCAGTATGGTAAAGATGCAGAAGGTCAGGGCTGGTGGAGATATTGCAGTATGGTAAAGGTGCAGAAGGTCAGGGCTGGTGGAGATATAGCAGTATGGTAAAGATGCAAGAATACCACAAATTAACAGTGTAGCGGCACCACATGTATACTAATGGAGTGGTAGCCAAAATACTTGTAAAACATACAAATACAAACATACAAACAAAAGATTGATTGATTGCATTTCCTGAATCTAGACAATGCAAATATTTATGATGTAACAAACAAAAATCTACAATACACAGAAATAAAAAAAAAAACATTTTAAAACACGCCCAGGCCAAAACCTTAATTTGAAGATTTTAAGGGTTATTCCCAAAAGTTAGTTAGTCCTTAGGGCACCATTCTGCAGCGCCCCAGTCTTTAATATTATCTTTGCAATTGCTGGACCGCTCATTAATAATGTCTGCAAAAAAAGAATTTTTTTAAATCAACCTTTAGACTATAATAAATATAGAGTATAATAATATTAGGTTTGTTTAGAGCTGACCAGAAACAGCACCACTTTTGCCACTGGCTGTTTTTGGTATTGCAGCTTAGTCTTCTTTAATTAAATGAGGCTGAGATGCAAAGTTAGACGAAAGTGGTGCTGTTTTTTAGAACACACTATGCATGTTTTTTTTTTTTTGCAAATGGCATTTAAGCTTTAATGATAATTTTTGATGGATTAGATAAATCTCCACATCTACAAAAAAAGAATTTGCAGGGTCTGTTTGGCGTATATGTCAAATTTATCCATACGGCTCAATTAACCCAATGGAGAACAAAAGCGTGTCCTTTTGTGCCAGTATATATATTTGTCTGGCCATATGGAATATGTTACTCTGCTGTGCTATTCCTTAGAGGGAGTCTGTCAGCACAGACTGACTGTGCAAGCCTCGCCCAGACGCATGGTGCACCCATGGCGTGGCGGAGCAGTGCACCTTTCCATCTACCTTCACTAGAGATGAGCGGATCAATTTGTGGGACTCCGGTCCAGCGTCCAGGTCAATGGTACCTAGCGCCTAGACAGGAGGCCTGCTAAACTCTTACCCTCCAGAGTCCTTGAAGAGGCTTTGGATTGCGGCTTCTGGGGTGGCAAAATGACATTCTACAATTCAGTGCACCTTCCCACCCACTTGTTTTCCATCTATCTCCACGAGAGAGGAGCGGATCAATTAGTGGGACTCTGGTCCAGCGTCAAGGTCAGTGTAAACTAGGGGCTAGACAGGAGGCCTGTGAATATCTTACCCTTTGGCTTCCTTGGAGAGGCTTTTGATCGTGGCTTCTCGGGTGGCACAGATGACATTGTACCTGTCCTGGCCAACAATTCAGTGCATCTTCCCACCCACCTGCTTTCCATCTATCTCCCCGAGAGATGAGCAGATCAATTAGTGGGACTCCGGACCCGCGTCAAGGTCTGTGTCAACTAGTGGCTAGATAGGAGGCCCTTGAATATTTTACCCTTTGGCTTCCTTGGAGAGGTTTTTGATCGTGGCTTCTGAAGTGGCACAGATGACATTGTGCCTGTCCTGGCCAACAATTCAGTGCGCCTTCCCACCCACTTATTTTCCATCTATCTCCACGAGAGATGAGCGGATCGATTTTTGGGACTCTGGTCCAGCGTCAAGGTCAGTGTCAACTAGTGGCCAGACAGGAGGCCCGTGAATATCTTACCCTTTGGCTTCCTTGGAGAGGCTTTTGATCATGGCTTCTCGGGTGGCACAGATGACATTGCGCCAGTCCAGGCCAAACAATTCAGTGCACCTTCCCACCCACTTGTTTTCCATCTATCTCCACGAGAGATGAGCGGATCGATTTTTGGGACTCTGGTCCAGCGTCAAGGTCAGTGTCAACTAGTGGCCAGACAGGAGGCCCGTGAATATCTTACCCTTTGGCTTCCTTGGAGAGGCTTTTGATCATGGCTTCTGGGGTGGCACAGATGACATTGCGCCAGTCCAGGCCAAACAATTCAGTGCACCTTCCCACCCACTTGTTTTCCATCTATCTCCACGAGAGATGAGCGGATCGATTTTTGGGACTCTGGTCCAGCGTCAAGGTCAGTGTCAACTAGTGGCCAGACAGGAGGCCCGTGAATATCTTACCCTTTGGCTTCCTTGGAGAGGCTTTTGATCATGGCTTCTGGGGTGGCACAGATGACATTGCGCCAGTCCAGGCCAAACAATTCAGTGCACCTTCCCACCCACTTGCTTTCCATCTAGCTCCCTGAGAGATGAGCTGATCCATTCATGGGACTCTGGACCAGCGTCAAGGTCAATGTCAACTAGCAGCTAGACAGGAGGCCCGGGAATCTCTTACGCTTTAGCTTCCTTGGAGAAGCTTTTGGGGTGGCACAGATGACATTGCACCAGCCCTGGCCAACAATTCAGTGCACCTTCCCACCCACTTATTTTCTATCTATCTCTGCCTCTATAAAGCCAGAACTGTCAATCAAAGAATAGGAGGGTGGAGACATTTGGCCAACACCAAGGGTGCACCAAACGCCTGTGTTTGGAGTGACAGACCCCCTTTAAAGAGACAAAGCCCGGAAAAATATGCCTTTATGGTGGCATAGATTGATTATAGCTATTCTTCACCACGTCTAATTCAGACATGACCCTAAAAAAGTTGCTTTTGACCCCTCTATAAAGTCAGAGACCCTTTTTTTCGTGCAATAATTTGGTGCTCGATTCTCTGGCTGCAGGATAAGCTCCAGGCTACTAGTCCTTTAGCTTCCAAGTAATTGTGGCGGCTCGCTGTCTATCGGCTCCTCCATGCAGTATCTGGCTCAGTGTGCCGCAGCTTGTGCTTGGTGCATGCAAAGAGCAGATAAGGGGCTCAGTATGAAAACAGGGAAGTCTCAGCCGGGTGTTAGCGGATATCACACACTGCAGCTGGGTCTGAGTGGCCACATCTGGCATCAGCCTCCCCTCCTCCCTCCATAAGCATCTCACCTCACCCCCTCCGCCATTATCTTTTTCTTGTCTGTCTCTCTCAGGCGCTTTATTTAATATGGTGAATTAAACTTACTGCATTGTTGACTGTGCCTTCCACCGCTGCTCGCGGGATTGAATAGAAAATCTTCCTTTCTGTCTTCAGGACATATTACTTTGGCTGGCGGCCTGTTTTTTTAAATTTTTTTTCATTACTAATATTATTGTATTGTATTGATGCAGCGATTTTTGTTTCGCAGGTTCTCCCAATTTGGCCATCTTTGGTACCGAATGACTTTTAGAATGAAGGTGAATAAATTCACAAATTGGCACTGTACATTTTTGTGCAATTAGATTCCAAGAAATTGGAAGGGAATGGACAAACTGGTTATCTGATCTCTATTCCTTAAAGGGGTACACAGTTTAGAAAATCTCTACCAGCATCGTCATCACTTGAGCATAGAAAGGTTACAGAGAGCGTCTCTCGCTCCGGAAGACCTCTCCTATCCTGCATTACTGACTGCTGATTGATTTGAAAGTGTAATGTTTGGTTCCTCCTGTAGAGGCGCTGCAGGAAAACTGATCACTTACTGCTAGGTGTTACACACCTGTCAAAGGTCCAATCTCTGCTCCCTTCACCCCGGTCCGCTAAACTGTAATTTGCTCCATGTCGGCTCTTGCAAGTGGCCCGGCATACTCCCATGTGATTATATACCTAGGCCAATATAAGACCTACTAAGATACACCTGTGTCTTTGTATTAAGACCCTTAGTTTGTGTGTGCATCATAGCATGCTCTGCTGCCTTGCTGGGGTCTGCAGGTGCACTCCTACCTTGCTGGGATCTGCAGGTGCTCAGCTACCTTGCTGGGGTCTGCTGGTGCTCTGCTACCTTGTAGGGGTCTGCAGGTGCTCTGCTACCTTGTTGGGGTCTGCAGGTGCTCTGCTACCTTGTTGGAGTCTGCAGGTGATCTGCTATCTTGTAGGGGTCTGCAGGTGCTCTGCTACCTTGCTGGAGTCTGCATGTGCTCTGCTACCTTGTAGGGGTCTGCAGGTGCTCTGCTACCTTGTTGGGGTCTGCAGGTGCTCTGCTACCTTGTTGGAGTCTGCAGGTGCTCTGTTACCTTGTAGGGGTCTGCAGGTGCTCTGCTACCTTGCTGGAGTCTGCAGGTGCTCTGCTACCTTGTTGGGGTCTGCAGGTGCTCTGCTACCTTGTAGGGGTCTGCAGGTGCTCTGCTACCTTGCTAGAGTCTGCAGGTGCTCTGCTACCTTGTTGGGGTCTGCAGTTGCTCTGCTACCTTGTAGGGGTCTGCAGGTGCTCTGCTACCTTGTTGGGGGTCTGCAGGTGCTCTGCTACCTTGTAGGGGTCTGCAGGTGCTCTGCTACCTTGTAGGGGTCTGCAGGTGCTCTACTACCTTGCTGAGGTCTGCAAGTGCTCTGCTACCTTGCTGGGGTCTGCAGGTGCTCTGCTACCTTGCTGGGGTCTGCAGGTGCTCTGCTACCTTGCTGAAGTCTGCAGGTGCTCTGCTACCAGCTTCCCAATCTCCAGTCCGCCTGTGGCCTCCAATGCTGCTGGTCCTTGGTTCCTGCATATCTTAGCAGCCTGCTGCACTGACACCCGTGTGCTCACCCAAACCTGAGCTTCAAGGATACACCTCACATAGTGAGCCTATAACACGAGGATTCCTAAAAAAATGCAGCTGATCGCTGTGGATACGATGTGATCTGCTTACTCAAGAAAACCTTCCAATAAGTGGAGAAGTTGAGAGCCCCTTTAAACTGTTTTTTTTTCTATCCTTAGTCATCAAGTGTAGAGAAGCGATCCACAGGCGCCTCTCATAAGGCTTTTTTGGGGGGTAAAACCGTAGAATGGGCTGAAGTACAACCAGTCCCAGTCCAGTTTTATCAAGGATCAGTCAGAATCCGCCAACAAAAAAGTCATTGTATGAAAGATATAGCAAAGTCTGTACAGGTCCATGAACGTCTGTGGTTAAACAAAACTTCTCAGCCCCCAAAAATCTGCCCCTAGGGAATGAGCAGGGAAGACATATTCTGCAGTGTGAGTCCAGGCGGTGGACGTGTTATTTGTACAAAACTGGAGAATTCCTCAAGTAACTGCCAAGAACAATTTGTTTCTCGGCTGGTATGTGTGACCCGTATGTCGTCTTTATTTTTTTTGCATATTTTCAGCAAAAGTTGAGTTAATAGTAAAAACTTAAAGGGGCTGGGCACTTTCAGGGTCAACATTTCCGAGGAGGGGCGGAAAATAAATTTTACAATTGCGTTTCAATAAAACAAAAAGTTTATTGTTTTCTTTTTATAGCCTCTGTTGTGCATTATCGCGAGTTGCGGAATGAGTTAACTTAGAATTCGTCAGTGAGTTCGTGGGACAGTTTGTCTTTTTATGAGCTGATTTATACAAGGTTGGCTCTGATGTGATCTGTGGTCATAAATCAGCTGAGAGGTGCACGATAGAAGACAGAAAAGTTGCAAAGAGCCCCGTCAGAGTGAGCTCACTGACAGATTCTCAGTTTGCTCATTCTGCAGTTAGAAACAGTCTTAAGAGCCAACCAGTGCAAAATATTTAACAAAACCCAATTGCAAAAATTATTACTGTATTTGTCAGTGGTAAGGCATTTTAGAATTGGTCCAGAGACTAGTTACTGCATACGGGGTATTTTTTACTCACCCTCCCCAGGTCTGAGGCTGATTCTCCTCCGCATGTCTGTTATTGTGTGCAGCGTTGATGACACACAGCCAATCAGTGAGATCAGGGGCTCTGCCCGAGTTAACGCCACAAGCCGCTGAGCTCAGTTATTGGCCCAAGCGCTGCCAATATGTTGAAACAATGACCAAGAGCGAGATTCAATGTTGGACCTGGGGAGGGTGAGTAAAATCCTTTAATTTTTTTAAAGGAGAAATGAGAAAACCACTTTAATAAAAGTAATCTGATACTGTTCCTAACACGTAAGCGTCCAGCAGCAGGTCATCATATAACGCCGCTCTATACCGTAATAGAATTTTACAAGGGTAACGTTTGTTTTTGCTCCTCTGACTTTCCCCGGGGTGCTTCTGTCTTTTAATAAGAGGGAGTGACGTTTCTGCTGTCTGTGGTCACTCCAAATGTCCGATGTCACATTCAGAAAACAAGCTTGTTTAAGACTCTACCACCTGCCATCTGTCCCTTGCCGGACTCTGCCCGCTTAGAGCCCATGTGCCAGCCAAATACAGATTCATCTCCCAGCTGTCTACTCCCAGCTCCCCTGAATCTGTGTCAACAGCTATATGTGTGCACAGCCCAGTGTGTCAACATATGTAGTTTGTAGCATGTGGTTTCCTACACAAATGAACCTATTGAGACCAATGGAGGTATAAAAACCTAAATAAACCTGATTTAAAGGGCATTTCCAACTGGCTCATTCATGCATGTCACTCACAAATCTAGCATTATTAAATATTCAATTATCCCATATCCTTGGTACTGTTGGACTCTTAAAAAAAATGCAAATGCATTAAAAACAGCTGCAGAAATGCACGCACTTTATCAATTTGGCTTCTGATGCACCATTTGAATATAACCATATTTGTAGCTGCCATTATTTGACTAAACAAATGAACGGGGGTGAATGAGAGCAGTGTCTACTCAGCGTGTGAAGGTCTACTCAGCGTGTGAAGGTGTACTCAGCGTGTGAAGGTCTACTCAGCGTGTGAATGTCTACTCAGCATGTGAATGTCTACTCAGGGTGTGAAGGTCTACTCAGCGTGTGAATGTCTACTCAGCGTGTGCAGGTCTACTCAGTGTGTGAATGTCTACTCAGCGTGTGAATGTCTACTCAGCGTGTGAATGTTTACTCAGCGTGTGAAGGTCTACTCAGCGTGTGAAGGTCTACTCAGCGTGTGAATGTCTACTCAGCGTGTGAAGGTCTACTCAGCGTGTGCAGGTCTACTCAGCGTGTGAATGTCTACTCAGCGTGTGAAGGTCTATTCAGCGTGTGCAGGGCTACTCAGCGTGTGCAGGTCTACTCAGCGTGTGAATGTCTACTCAGCGTGTGAATGTCTACTCAGCGTGTGAATGTTTACTCAGCGTGTGAAGGTCTACTCAGCGTGTGAATGTCAACTCAGCGTGTGCAGGTCTACTCAGCATGTGAAGGTCTACTCAGCGTGTGCAGGTCTACTCAGCGTGTGAAGGTCTACTCAGCGTGTGCAGGTCTACTCAGGGTGTGAAGGTCTACTCAGCGTGTGAATGTCTACTCAGCGTGTGCAGGTCTACTCAGTGTGTGAATGTCTACTCAGCGTGTGAATGTCTACTCAGCGTGTGAAGGTCTACTCAGCGTGTGCAGGTCTACTCAGCGTGTGCAGGTCTACTCAGCGTGTGAATGTCTACTCAGCGTGTGAAGGTCTATTCAGCGTGTGCAGGGCTACTCAGCGTGTGCAGGTCTACTCAGCGTGTGAATGTCTACTCAGCGTGTGAATGTCTACTCAGCGTGTGAATGTTTACTCAGCGTGTGAAGGTCTACTCAGCGTGTGAATGTCAACTCAGCGTGTGCAGGTCTACTCGGCATGTGAAGGTCTACTCAGCGTGTGCAGGTCTACTCAGCGTGTGAAGGTCTACTCAGCGTGTGCAGGTCTACTCAGCGTGTGAAGGTCTACTCAGAGTGTGAATGTCTACTCAGCGTGTGAATGTTTACTCACCGTGTGCAGGTCTACTCAGCATGTGAAGGTCTGCTCAGCGTGTGAATGTTTACTCAGCGTGTGAAGGTCTACTCAGTGTGAATGTCTACTCAGCATGTGAATGTCTACTCAGCGTGTGAAGGTCTACTCAGCATGTGACGGTCTACTCAGCGTGTGAAGGTCTACTCAGCGTGTGAAGGTCTACTCAGCGTGTGCAGGTCTACTCTGTGTGGGAATGTCTGTTCAGCGTGTGAAGGTCTGCACAGTGTGTGAAGGTCTGCTCAGCGTATAAATGTCTATTCAGCATATGAAGGTCTACTCAGCGTGTGCAGGTGTACTCAGCGTGTGCAGGTGTACTCAGCGTGTGCAGGTGTACTCAGCGTGTACAGGTGTACTCAGCGTGTGAATGTCTATTCAGTGTGTGAATGTCTACTCAGCGTGTGAATGTCTATTCAGCGTGTGAAGGTCTACTCAGCGTGTGCAGGTCTACTCAGCGTGTGCAGGTGTACTCAGCGTGTGCAGGTCTACTCAGCGTGTGAATGTCTACTCAGCGTGTGCAGGTCTACTCAGCGTGTGAATGTCTACTCAGCGCGTGCAGGTCTACTCAGCGTGTGAATGTCTACTCAGCGTGTGCAGGTCTACTCAGCGTGTGAATGTCTACTCAGCGCGTGCAGGTCTACTCAGCGTGTGAATGTCTACTCAGCGTGTGAATGTCTACTGAACGTGTGAAGGTCTACTCAGTGTGTGAATGTCTACTCAGTGTGTGAATGTCTACTCAGTGTGTGAATGTCTACTCAGCATGTGCAGGTGTACTCAGCGTGTGAATGTCTACTCAGTGTGTTAATGACATGATTGTACTTTTTTAATATAATTCACATCTGTAGGAAAGTGACATGGCGTCTCCAAACTCTACTGAATGATGGGAGGCTCACAGAGGGGCATACCTAGGACAGCATATTAATTCCTCCGATGGGCACTATGGATGGGTGCTTCGCTAATCTATACATATGTTTACCATGGAATGTATTTGGATGGCTTCTTAATATGTTTGAGAGCACAAAACTGGATGCCCTGGAAGGAGCCTTTATGGCGAAACCCTAAGCCAGGTTAAGGAAAGTCATTTATTGTTTTGAGTGCTATTTCTAGTACTTTTGTGAGTATAATAAAGAATTTCCTTTTTTTTTTAAAGTGTTATCGCAATATTATAGAACTAGATGGCAGCCCGATTCTAAAGAATCGGGAGTCTAGAATCCATATATACTTTATTTATTCAAATGTAAGAATAATACAATTAATAAATAATAGTAAGAAAGAACAAAAATAATAGGCAGTATATGGAGAAAACACCAAACAAAAGTTCAAAATTGGTGTGAAAATGTCACTGAACCACTTCACAACTAAATATATATAGTTTTGGTAAATGGTATTATCATTTTTTTGACGAAATTCTGTAGGAGCTTGAAGAGCAACGTCACTGGGCCCGCCTCCACGCAGTAGAAACTTGCTGTGAGGTAAAAATTCAAAAATCACACCAAAATGGCGGGCGGAGTGTGTCACAGTACGGCACGTTTCTGATTGGTCGCTCGCAGCAGGCGGCAACCAATCAGACACTGGACACTGTTGACGTCACTTATCTCCGGACATTAGCTCCGGACATTAGCTCCGGACATTAGCTCCGGACATTAGCTCCGGACAAAGCCACGGAAGTTGGCACAAATTGCAGGAAGTAGTATTCTAGGCAATTATATATTAGATGTAAACTTTTTTGTACCATTTTCAATTTTAGGAATGACACAGGACACACTGGCTACTTATTATGAAAGCATTGATGTCTATTTACCATGAGGGATCACTATGGCTATTTAGGTCTATGTAAATGATCACCTCTCCACCTAATTGTTGAGACTGCAGAACTGGATGCCCTGGAAGGAGCATGCAAGGCGAAACCAAGTGCCAGGCAAGGCGTACTTTGTCTTTTATTGTTTTAAGTGCTATTTCTAATACTTTTGTGAATGTAACAACAAATTTCAAATTTTTTTTTGTGTTATTGTAGTATTATATCATGTAAACTTTTCTTTTTTTAGGTATCACACAAGACATTATAAAGGCATTGATGTCGGTTTACCTTTTGTGATTACAGTACTTCGGGTTTACATAAATTATCACCTATCCACACAACTGAATGCTCTGCAAGGAGCCTGCAAGGCGAAACCCGGGGCCAGGCAAGGTGGGCTTTACCTTTTATTGTTTCGTATGATCACTCTAAATTGCCAAATGTCCACCAAATTAATGACGATTGTTGGATGGGTCCCATAGCTTGGACTCCCTGACTGCCAAAATGGGTAACTGCATTCTCCCCTGGCCGAAAAACTGACAGGAGAGGCTACTTGTATCAATTCTTATTCTACGGCACCGAAGATAAGATGATGGGCTGTTTCAGTGCCGTAGCCTTTTAATAGATAGGTAGGGGGCATGCACCACAAGCCATTGCATTTATGCGTTGGTTTTTTTTTTGTATAGGGGATACAAGTTTAGCTATTGTGGCAATTGGTGGGGGTCCCAGTGATCCAACAATCCCATATTCGGGGGATACATGATGATCCATTCCGGCTTTGTTAGACCACCAGAATTATTCTAGCAGATGCAGTTGCAGCTGAATCCTCCGTCCTCACAGATGTTCCACTTTCACAACCCCCGCATTACCCACAAAACCTCTCCATCTCACCATGAGGAAACACACATCATACACGGCTGGCTCAGTACTATTCTCGTACACATCTGCAACCATGTTTATCCTCCTCAAGCCGTACACCTGTTATACCAGTATCTGCAAACCTCCGAAAGTGTTACCAGCAGGGTGTAACTGCTCGGCATACTTAACCAATATGTGTCCGTGTCCATAACAAACCTTGAAACAAAATTACATTTTTAGTTTTATTTTTTTAAGCAAACAGTAGCAGTTTTGACATATGACTTAAAGGGGGTCCCCAAAATTCTACGCTTAAATACTAATTCTATTGCACAAAGTAAAGGGGCAAAAAAAAGAGCTGGGATCATTATTGATTTCATTAGGTATTGTGTGATTATGGGCAATATTATTAAAGGATCATTAAACCCCGTGTCTGTCGCCCCTGCAATACCAGATGATTATTAAAGGTCTTAACTGAGAACCCACCGAGATCATCAACATCCTACACGATACATCAAACATTTATTTCAATCAATGGCCAGCTTTCTATATAATATGATGATAGAGACTTTTCATCCTAAAGGTAAATCGTCAGCTAAAAGAGGATGTTACGTATTTTCCCAACTGCTGGGCTCCGCTCTCTTCCCCCATGGCCGGCGCCCTTTGCTGTACTCCCAAGATGCTTGCTGTACCTCACTTAACATCAGCAGCTCTGCTACATCATTTATCGCCGTTCCAGCTCAGCTCCATCAGTCATTGCTGTTTGAGCTCTGCTACTGAATTCAACTCTGCTACTGTACATCAGTCAACACTAGTGTCTACTTCATCATCCATTGCTGTGCGAGTGTCACGCTGAGTGAGGGAGAAGCAAGGTGCACAACAACTGGGAGAGGGAAGGGAAGCCCAAACAATAGGGAAGGGGAGAGTGGAGACCCCAAGGCAGATCTAACAACACCCTGTCTCGCCTGACGTCCGCACCTATCACCGAACAGGAATCTAATCCCTGCCTGACCCTAGCAATAAGTCCTGGATAAAAAGGGGACTGGGGGAGCACTAGTCAGCACATACTACAACCAAAGACAGAGAAGGTGGACAATCAATGGGATACACTTAGCTTGAGAAGACCACTGAGATATCATGCCAGCAATCCTCCAAGAGTACTCCAAGAAGATACTAGCCGACTGATTGTACTTACAACCAGACAGAGGGAAATTGAGCTAACACCAGCACCTTGCTGAAGAGACTGAAGGTATTTAAACCTTCAGCAAGGGTGTGTTAATGAGCAGCAAAAGGTGGAGGTAACTGTTGGGTCTTAGAGGGAGAATGAAATCACTCCATAACAGAGATGTAAAAAATCAAGAAGGTT
Organism: Ranitomeya imitator; assembly: GCF_032444005.1. NCBI lineage: Eukaryota > Metazoa > Chordata > Amphibia > Anura > Dendrobatidae > Ranitomeya > Ranitomeya imitator. Next base: position 132,275,895 of record NC_091290.1, read on the forward strand.
CTTGTAGAGCTAATCGCAATGACCTTCTACAGCTGGATCCAGGATGACTGTCTGTCATACCTGACACACCCGTGACAGCGAGTTCTTAAAATCGGTTACCGCTGTTTCAGCTCTGCTACATCAGTCATCACTGCTCCACCTCTGCTCTTCTCCACCAGTTCCACATTGACTCTACAGCCAACTTCTTCTTCGACACCACTTCATCCCGACCCATTTGTCCTGCTGCACCAGTGCTACTTTTCCGTGATGCTCATGAACTGTTCCTCAGGACAAGAGGCTTGATCCTCACCAGGTGCTACATACGGTAACATACAGGGTGTGTGATGGCACGAAACAGCAACTGTAAAGGACCCAAATTTTTATTTTGCTATACCCAGAATAGTTTTTGCTATTTTGTTTTTGAAAGTGTTGAAGCTCCGAGAAATAGGAATGGAGTATGGAGAAGGTTTGTGGTTATAGTGATTCAAGTGGAGGTAGTAACATTTAGTATGTGGAACTACTGGTGCAATGGACTTGGGCTGGTGCCCAAATTAGCTTGATCTGTATGATACAATCAATAAAAGTGCTTTTATACAGCGGTGGTGAGAGCTCCGGCTCCCATCTAATCCGAGTGTTCACAGTCAGGACTGTACTGTTACTTGTGGTCTGAAGCTCCAGTGTTAAGTGTTTTTTTCCCTCAAAAGCTTCACACTTTTTGATCGTAGTTATGTATTCCAGATACTATAATCTTCAAATAGGGTGTAAAGGTTAACACACAAGTGTCGATGCCTACAGCAAGTGATTTGCTGTTGGTCCTGACGTTGACTGCTGTAGGCATCATTGATATATGCTTGTCCATTTTGTGTCTTTAAAAAAAAAAATTTTTCATCCTTTTGCATCCGTTTTATCCTTACCTTTTGTGCATTCTTTTTTTTTACGCACTTAAAAAAAACCATAAGGACGCCTAAGAGTAGATCTTTCACTTATCTACATGCAACTGATATAAAAAATAGACAGCATGTGCACGGCATAATTTTCATGGACCCATTCACTTGGATGGGCAAGTTTGGCTCCTTGAATTGTGCCAGAATAGGACATGTCTTGGATTTTTTTCCTATGGACCATTGCAAGTCCATGCACGGCAATGGTGGGTAAAAGTGATTTCCCTGCAGGTTTAATAACAGATGCAATTCCAATAATGAGAATATATTAGATATTTGCTGGGTAGATTTCCCCACATTTACTTGCCCTTGTTTACGTTGGGATATATGAGTCATGAATATTGGTGCTTATTTCTCTGATAGATAAGACCATGTTTTTCTACGGCTCATTTATCTGCCAAGGGCTTATTGTATCATTAACGAACAATGGACCTAGAAAGAAAAAAACACATCCAGACAAACGGGTAACGAGACGGTTATCTGGCGCACACATACTTGACATGTCATATTATCCTACTGCACTATCAGTGCCGGGACAGCCGCACTCAGGCAAGTGCCTAGTCTGATATACACTCACTATGAAGGAGCAATACTTCAACATTTAAACCCTGGCACCTCCAGTATCATCTCCGTTTTATGACTTCGCTGGAGTATTAGGAGTCAACTAGGAATAGAAATAGTGGAATGGACTATGGATGCTGCCATGTGAGCCATTTTTTTTTCTGGAAACATTGCCACAATCAGAGCGTAGATCTGTGCTAATGGAGTATGCCATGGAAATGAGGCATGGCCACATAGAGGTCTATGGTCTCTGATTATAGTTCTGAAAAATAAATAGCAAGGGCTGGAATACAATTATTAATGGATATTACCATCTATAACATATTAAAGTTCAGTATTAGAAATATGTGGGTGTCTTCTTTTGAACACAGCGCCACTCCTGTCTACTGGTTGGGTGTAATATTACAGCTCTGAACCATTGACTTCAATGGATCTGAAATGCAACACTGGATACAACTGGTAGACTTGGGTGGCGCTATTTTAGAAGAAGGTCGTCATGTTTTTTTTTTCTAATCCCTTTTAATGGTGGATTCCATAAATTTCTATGAGCTGCAGGAATCACTTCCAGGACTTTTTCCTATCTGGAGAATAAGGTCCCTTTCGGCTCAGTTCACACTGTGCAGAGACCATGGATGCTGCTTGCTCCGTAGTATTTTTTTTTTTGTGAGTTTGCAATGACGATCGTCGCACTCACGTGGTCTTCCACATCGTCTACTCTTCACTGGGGTGTAGCTGGAGACCGCCATTGCTATCAATCTTCCAACGTAGAAGACATCTTTTAAGGAAGGTGTCATATCCAGGTGGACGTAGGATATTTCGTAGGTGATGGTCACACTTCTGCGCCTGATTGGGGGGATAGGGATACAATGACCCCTGCTATGTTGAGCAGAACAGCAAGTCAACATCTTTGGCATGTCAACATGGGCTCTTGTTAACCTCAGCTCTCTTACTCAGTCATTTATTACTTATTCAGGAGATGCGCCATGGATAGCACCCTTCTGCAATGAACAGTTCCTTTTCATCAGCATTCTGCCATCTCTATAGGTCCCGGAACTTCCTATCCCTAGTTTCCCAACATGTATTGTTCCTGCCAAAGTCCATTGACTTATCTGTCCTGAGCTTAAAGCCTGTCTTTCTGTTATGCCTGTGACAGGAGAGCAGGGGCAGAGACAAAAAATCCAACCGTGTAGAAAGACAGCGACCCACCCCACTCCCTGTAGAAAGACAATGACCCACCTCACTTCATGTAGCGAGACTAAGACCTTCCCCCGACTTACTGGAAAGCATCTCAATCTCTCTGCTGATAATGGATTACACTTGACAACAGGCAGGGGACAGAAAATTACACAGAAGGGAGACCACTAGTGGCCGGCACTTTGACGTGATTTTTTTTCAAGGGAAAGACAACATTTTCAGACTGTCTTATCACAATATCTATCAAACGAGATCACGGTGTCCAAAAGTACTAATAATCATTGTAATATAATTGTTACTTACTTGGCAGTAAACCGTTTGTATCTACCAGTAAGGTTCTTATGACACATGGACTGCAGCCCCTAGTGATCTGGTAAGCTGCAGCCTCAGCGAACACAGCACATCTGGCTGTTACTTCTCTAAATATACTATAAAAAGCCTATAAACAGGACATACATATCCTTTAACACACACATATAGAGCATACGGTGTCCCTATATAACCCTCCTGTAACATTCTCCTCCTGTCTACCATTAAATCGTCAGCTCCTTCTACGTGCCTGCTGTCAAGTATATTTGTCTAAGTATGTTTCTTATTGATTATTCCTAATTCTCAGTGGGGTCATTTCCTACTCCATGACAGAAAAGCCCTTTAATACATACAAGCACTCAGACACTCTTATTATTTGACCCTTCTAGTGCCGGAGAACTGCGGGCTGCAGATCGACATTACGTCACACCAAACTGGTCGAGTCGGGACTGATATTATTACTAACAGTTCATGGAACCTTCCTGATACATAGTAACGACACCATTAAATTACGACAATCCGGAATGTTTGAACTTCAATGTTCTAAAGTATCAAAAAGTCTGACAAGTGTGAGAGCAGATGCTTGTGCGGATGCCAATAGTCCATGGCTAGGTGCAATCAGGGGAACTGGTCATTCCGTATGGGGCTGTTTTAAATCAGGTTTTTCTGTTAAATGTGTTAAAAAAAAATGGATAATATTTTTTGTTTTATTTACAAAAAATCTTGCAAATTTGACACCGGCCACTAATATTAGACTCCTTTGTCCTGTTGTTGTTTACATGGATATTAGTTACAATAGACTGAGTCTCACCTTATCTCTTTATAAAGAAGAGTTATCTGAGTCTGCTCTAATCCGGGCAAAATAAATTTTACAGGGAGAAGGTGGAGGTGAGCTGTGACATCTCCTATTGTGAATGCTGGATCCTGTGTTTTTTTTTTGGTATCATCTCCACTCGCAGTGTTTGGAGGAAGAAGGATGAGTATAACCCCAAGAACACCGTCCCAACCGTGAAGCATGGTGGGGGAAACATCATACTTTGGGGGTGCTTTTCTGCAAAGGTGAGAGGACCACTGCACTGTATCGATGGGAGGATGGATAGCAAGATTTTGACCAACAATCTCCTCTCAGTAACCGCATATAACATGGGTCATGGCTGGGTCTTCCAGCATGACGATGACCCCAAAAACATAGCCAGGGCAATTAAGGAGTGGCTCCGTAAGAAGCATATCATGGTCCTGCAGTGGCCTAGCCAGTCTCCAGACCTGAACCCAATAGAAAATCTTGGGAGGGAGGTGAAACTCAATGTTGCCCAGTGACAGGCCCAAAACTTGATAGATCTGGAGAAGTTCTGTATGGAGGAGGGGGCCAATATCCCTGCAGCAGTGTGTGCAAACGTGGTCAAGAACTACAGGAAACCAAAAATAAAAATTACAGACCTCTCCAGGGTATCAAATACTTATTATCCACACTGTATGAAGTTGGGAGAAAGTCATCAGGTGTCAGTGGAGAAGGGCAGAGACTCTCCCAGTGCATCTAGTGAACTGGTCGGGCACCCAGTGTCTCATGCTGTGTACAGAGCAGTATCTATATATACTGTATATTTTATTCTCTGGTGTCTAAACTCATTTCATGGTCTAGTCTGGGGTCAGAATCCATTTTAGATGTCTGGTCTGATGTCTAATTTTATGAGTTCTGTTTTTGGGTCTGAATTAATCTTGGGGCCTACTTAATTTTAAGGGTCTAGATAGTATTAACCCATTATCTCCCAATGCCCTTTTTTTGGGGACGCCTAATCTTTTGCTTCTAGCAACTAAGATTTTATAATAAGGTCCAATTTTTTGTCTTGTGTTTGTAAAATGAATGTTTTCAAAATAGGAAATCATGCCATTGTCATTTTTAATTGAATATTGGGACGCCCTTTTTGTGAAAAAATCCGTAAAATTAAAATTTCTAATTTGGCAAGTAATGGGTTAAAGGTCTAGTCTGGGGTCTGATTTATTTTTTGGGGGGCTGGTCTAGGGGAGCCATTAATTTTAGGGTCTGCTTCATTGGTGGGGCTGGTCTGGAGTGTACTAATTTAGGTGTCTAATTTTTTTGGGGGGGTGATTTATTAATGGGGTCTAGATTGGAGTCTGACAATTTTTTTTTTTAGAGGTCAGTAATTTTAGGTTTGTGAATGGTGGTCAAAAATTGAGTTGTAGGGTTCGGATTTGAGGTTTGAAAGAAATTTTCGAGTCTGAGATATGACAGAGAAGCGGGGTCAGCTGCGACATCACCGGATTGGTTACTTATGATTGTAATCCTGCCTCTGCTGATAATGAGACTGATGAAAACACTTCCTTAAAGGACATGTGGTCAGTTTTAAAACGGTGTGAAAATTGAAAGTCTTTTTTTAAAAATAAAAACGAAAAGATGATTTAAACAATAGATCGTTTTCTGAAGATAGAGTTGAGCACTCTTTCTTTCCCCCTTGCCCATAGGGATTATACAAATGCTTTCCCCCGTGCCCATAGGGATTATACAAAGTGCATTAATCAGTCAAGATGAGCGGAGGAGGGGATGTGACAACGGCTCTGACCGCATTCCTGGATTATAAAAGCGGTTGTCAGTTTAGCGTCCCATTCGCTGGATATCTTAACTTCTCCGACACTGCCGATTAAAGTCGATGGAGAAGAGGTTTTATAGAGCTGCTCCTGCTTTCGCAGGTCGATGGCCACGGGAGGGTTAAGACACAGAAATTGCGGTAGACAATGGGGGAACACTGGCAGCTTGTGATGGATCCCAAAACCATTCAGCCTCTGTCTACTAAACTCTGTATTTTTAACAACATTTTAAATGGTGAGCGTCAGATTAATAAGGTGGCGGTAACGGGCTCAGCCGCCTGCATTTATTCTATCTTAAATGGCACTTTGTCAGGCTGCGTGGCCGGGCCTTGCAGAGCTGGATTGGGGAGAGCATATACTAGGATTTGGCGTTATCTCTCCAGAACAGGCTTCATCCTGTGTGTTATCAGTCCAATGCAGACCCGGCTGGCTCTTAAAGTGACGGTAACCTTCTCACCACGCATTATTCCCTTCTCCGTCTTACTCCCTTTATCAGAAGAGACGCAGCAAGCTTGAAATTTCCATTTTTTTATCTCTTTTATTTACTTCTCTGTAATGTCCTTTGGAGCATATTTTATTTTCATCAAGACTTTGCTATTGATGACCCTGCTCTAAACCTCCCCACCCCCCAAATCCACCCAACCCGCCTTCCCTTTTCCAAAACATTAGCAGCACCACCTGACCTGCCTCCGTAGTTTTATAATAGGGTTTCTTTTTTATGCTCGTTTTAAATATGCACCTTTCAAATGCCCCCTTTTTTTGGGGGGAGGGAGGGTAGGTATGGCTTATAAATGGAGGAGGGTCTAAAATGTTTCCCCCCCCCCCCTAACACTCTGAAGTCTGCAGCTGATCAGAGGCTTTTGAGGCTTAATCACACCAAGCAGGGTTTTACGGGCTCCTATGTACCTGAACCTGCAATTTCGGTGGTAACAGATGACTATCCGATGGGTATGGGGGTCTCTCAACTCTCTCTAACAGATGATCAATTCAGGGGGGATAAGGATTAGAGAGTATGAACTCAAATGCCCAATTATTTACTACTCAGGGCAGATAGATGTCTGCTAGCGGCTTTCCCCCCTCTCCGCAGTAGAGTTGGTGCTAATCGATTTGCAGGAACTGGTTAGACATCCGTGTCAATCTGTGGCCATTTTTAGAGGGTCTAACATGTGTCCCCCCTCTCTGAAGTCTGCAGGTGCTCTGAGGGCTTTGTTACAGCAAGACCTCCTTGGTTTTGGGTAGGGAACTTGCTATATTATGGTGACTTTATTAGTTCATTGAGTTCATCAGACCAAATGGGTTTTACGGGCTTCTACCCATGCACATTAAAGTCCTCTGAAACTGGAATTTTGATAAGTGCAGACGACTATCTGATGGTTATTGGGGTCTCCCATCTGTCTCCGACAGGTGATCAATTCAAGGGTGATAAGGATAGCGCAGTCTGAACTCCAAATCCCCAATTATTTACTACTCAGGGCAGACAAACCACCACTAGAGCTGTCTGTTAGCGGCTTTCTCCCCTCTCCGCAGCAGAGTTGGTACTAATCGATTTGCAGGAAACTATCTGACGACCTTGCAACTAATCTGCGGCAGACGGATGGGAGCTCTGAGAACATCCTCCTTCCTCCCGACATCCATGGCTCTTCTTTTGATTAACCGGCCAGGCGATGACGTCACAAGTGCATCGCGCCGCAACGATGATGTCGCGACAGGAGAGGAGCCACAGAGGCGATGGCCACAGATTACTGACGTGGCTCCTGGGCTGGATTCACAGTCGCTGTAGGGGCGATGGTGGGTGGGGGCGGCATTTCTGCCATATCGAGGAGACCTTTCCTAGAAATTACGCACTTTTACAGGATTTGCTCCTCCGTTCATAGTCGTTGCTGAAGGGTCAGAACAATGACATTTGTTTGTATATTTATAAGGGTAATCTATGCAGCCCCTAAATTTGCGGCACGTGCCCCCCCAAAATCTGCACATCTCGGGTCTGTAGATTAGTGATGCTCACTGCAAAAATGAAAATGAGTGTAAGGATGCAAAAATTAGTTTTTTTTTTCCGATGGCGTGGCCTGTGCTTCTATAACGCGTGCCCTGGCATGGGGCAGGAACCCAGAGACACATGGCAGGTGTGCGGAGGTCTGGTGGCAGAGGGAGGGGAGGTGGCAGGCGCAGGAGGAAGCCAACGATTGAAATGAGCTCGCTCTAATCGCATTACACCTCAGCAGCGTCTGTCGACTGCCATCTGTTCACTATACCAAGAGCGTCAGAGGTGCGCGCAGCGAGGGCGGGGGAGGGCACGGCGAAATGTACGGATCCGGAGGGAGCACCGAAATCAAAGAGGGGAGCAGGAATTCTATGAGAGCGCGGAAGTGGGCAAGGGAATGAGACGGAAAAAAGGAGAGCGTGAATTATCCTTAGTGCAACCTCCAGGCACCTAAATAATCCCATCATTTCTTTCTCTGGACAGTGCCAAGACTTAGAGCACATATGGCAGTAACGGTACGACTTGTCCCTAAATAAAAATACTTTTTTTAAAAAGAAATCTAGCATAGAAGTCATATGCAAATCATGATGGCGGTTCATTGGGGGCGTGTCAATGTGTGGACACACCCCTAGTGCACTTCCAGTCTGATTTGCATATGACTTTTACGCTAGATTTCTCATGATCGGCCCAAAAAAGAAAAAAGTATCTGGAACTGTACTGACACTTCCCCATGGGATGAATATAGTGTTATATTTTCTTCTCACAAGTTGAGCATCCCTATTGAAGGAAGCAACAGAAGCCTTAGAAACTCAAAATATATACAGTATATATTTTTTTGGGGGGTGGGGGGGGCTTTTAAATAATAAAATGCAGTAAATTAAATAAAAAATGTGGAAAAAAAAAATAATAAAAAAAAAGGTTACGTCTTTTGAAAAAGAAAAAAGCATGCCCAGATGAGGAGAAGAGCAGGATATCCCGATCAGATACTACGATTGTCTTGCGGATTTCTCCATCCATCGGCCCAGTGATAACGGAGAAGAGACGGCCGTTGAGATCAAAGGAAAAGAATGTTATCTCCATTACAGGAAGTGGCATCAAACTGACAACCACAATGTGGAATTTACTGAAAATGAAAGTTTTGGTTACAGATTGTGTAAATCCACTTATGTTCTAAGAAGTGTCAGGCGGGAGGTTTCTCAGATCCTCGTTTTTTTGTCAGACCTAAGCTGGAGGCAAACACAGAAACTATATGGTGGTCAAAAAGGATGAGTTTTCTAACAAACTGAGTCTATGAGGAATTTTTATTTCGTCAAGTTTTTAAAGTGTTTTTCGATAGTTTTTTCCCCAAATCAGCCGTCTGATCGGACTTTGCCTGATTTGGAGCATTTCCGTAAGGAGACGTTTCAAAAAAGTAACATTCACTTTCTTTTTATTCCCCCACCAACAAGGCATTTTTCAAAATTCAGAGGTAGAAAAATGCTCTAAAGACTGAACAGAAAAAGTGGTTTTATAATAGAAATTATTATTATTTTATTTTATTTTTTCAGGGTTTTTTTTCGGGGTGTGGTCCTGCTCCAAAAGACACCTAAAAACGTTGCGTGCACCAGGGACGAAACTACAATAGGTGCAGGGGTTGCAATCGCACCCGGGTCCCGGAGCCTAAAAAACTCACTTTGACCCATATAAGAAGACCAATACTAAGACAGGCCCATAATGGTTGGAGATTTGGCATTGGAGCCCACGAGCTTCAGTTTACGCCACTAGTGTGCACAATTATTAGGCAAGTGAGCGTTTTGACCATATCATCATTTTTATTCCGACCACCAAAGAAGTGGAAATGTCAGGAATGGGCCAAGAAATATCTGAAGACGGGTTCTTCAAAGGTTTTTGGACTGATGAGACGAGAGCGACTCTTGAAGGGCCGAGTGGCTGGATCAGTAATGGGCACAGACCTCCACTCCAGCAAGGTAGAGGTCTCGTACTGCTATGGGCTGGTATTGTTAAAGATGTTAGTCCGCGGCCACAACACTAGTCAATGGTTGCTGGACTTCTTCCTACCTGCAAACATCATTGGCTCCTCTTCTGAATAGTAGGCCAGGCGCTACACCATCGTTAAGGTGCTAGAAATGCCGACAGGTAGGAGTGGGCTCACAGGGCTCTGGCCCAGTAGCCATGGACAACGTACGTGCCAAGTGGACCAGGGTTCTGTGAGTTTCTTTACATAGTAACATAGTTAGTAAGGCCGAAAAAAGACATTTGTCCATCCAGTTCAGCCTATATTGCTCAACGATAGGGAGGTTATGGTAGTTAGTTATTAGAAAAAACTTTTCGACAGTGAGGGTGATCAATGAGTGGAACAGGCCGCCACGAGAGGTGGTGAGTTCTCCTTCAATGGAAGTCTGGACAGACATCTGTCTGAGATGGTTTAGTGAATCCTTCATTGAGTAGGGGGTTGGACACTATGATCCTGGAGGTCCCTTCCAACTCTAATATTCTATGATTCTAGTATTTTATGCTGTGGTTATCGCTTGGTGCTAAAAAATCTCAATTTATGACAGAATTTTTGTATAAAGATAGTAAATTTGGGCCATAGTTCAAAATCAGTAAAAGAGAAGTAATAGAGAGGAGCAAAAAAAAGAAAAAGGAACTACCCTGGTCCGGCGTCCACTTCATCCGGAGTAAGACGGTGCTCATTTCTGTGCTGGCAATCTTCGACCTACCAATCCTGGTGCCTCTGCCTCTAGAGTGGCAGAAGCGTCCAGAATGCCAGGCCAAAGATTTCTGGCGCAGAACTCAACACTCCACTGGTACTGCTGCAACGGAGGACTGAATTGGAGGCTGGGCAAGGATGAGTGGCAAAGAGGTGCCCAAAATGCCAAGGCCAAAAATCGTGAGACAGAAGTGAACACCACCCTGGTACGGCTGCTACAGAGGACTGAAGTGGATGCCAGGACAAGGGTAAGTGACCATGGCGGCCAGATTGTCAGGCCAAACATTTCTGGCACAGAAATGAGTACTACTCTTGGTCCGGTTGCCACAGAGGACAGAAGTGGATGCCAGGACAAGGATAAGTGACCATGGCGGCCAGATGCCAAGGCCAAAGATAGTTGGCACAGATATGAACACTACTTTCGTATGGCTGCCACAGAGGACAGAAGTGGACAGGGGTAAGTGACCATGGCGGCCAGATTGCCAGGCCAAACATTTCTGGCACAGAAGTGAACACTACCCTTGGTCCGGTTGCCACAGAGGACAGAAATGGATGCCAGGACAAGGGTTAGTGACCATGGCGGCCAGATACCAAGGCCAAAGATAGTTGGCACTTAAATGAACACTACCCTTTGTCCGGCTGCCACAGACCACAAAAGTTGATGCCGGACACAGGTAGTTTAAATCTTTTTGCTCATCTCTATAAAGTTTCCAAACTTTTTTTGCTTAGACCAGAAATTTTTCTTTTATACCGGCGCTTCAGATCTGTACGTGGATTGAACACGGCCACATTATAAAGGCTCATCAACCGCAACCAAACCGATGAAAAGTGCAATTTTTAAAGTTCTATGAAACTTTTTTTTTACTTTAAAGTCAGACCTAAAAGCACAAGTGCTAAACCCGCCATCCGCGCCCCAATTAGTTTCAGTTGGCGCAGTAATCTTATGCCAGGTTGCATCGTGCCATATTCTCTGCCGGGTAGAAATCCAGACAAAGACAGCTGGATACAAATGTCCCGATCAGCGGAGAAAAAAAAGAAAAAAGAAACCCACGCCAATCTGCTGGATGACCCACATCCGTTCTTTCGAGGTGCTCTCTGTAATTCCGTCCCTGTTTTTAGCTTTTGTGACGGTATCTTTTTAAAGCTGCGCTCGGATTTCTGCCTCTTACAACAGCTGCCGGCGCTTAATTAAAACCCAAACTGCTGTGGGTACACCTGGTGAGGGACCGCCAGCAACCCACCCAGCGAATGCATCCGAGCCGGAGAAGGGGTGTTATTAACCCAGTCACTACTGGGAGTTCTGCTCTCCTCCGCAAGGGGATAAATACCTTCCATTATCTTCCCCAGAAAATATTAAAACAGACCGTGCCTCCACTCAAAGAAAAACAGGCCCTACCCAATTATAGCACCTGTTAGGATAATTTTTTGCATCAAAATCCCATTATTTCAGCAAGGCCCCCTTTATACAGCACTTAGAGCCCAATTTATCTCATTCTATAGAAAAGAGACCCCCTATAATAGAACAGAACAGCGCCACCTAGTGACTTAAAATGTATATAAAATGTTTCAATCACGCCGGTCTAGGCGTTCTAAAGTTGTCCACCTCCAGGGATATTTTGTTTTCTTAAATGCAAGTATATTGGGCTAAAAAAAAATTTCTTTGGGCTCAAATTAATTTTTGCAATTGGGTTTTATTACAAATTTTGCACCATTTGGCTCTTCCAATTGCAAGAGTGTGACTTAAAGTTGCTGAGCGCCTATGCAAATTTTGTTACATTGCCTCCCCCCAAATGTCATGTGACAATAACATTAAAGGGGGTCTCTGGAGAGGCTGTCCTCTGCATTCAAGAGGCTCTAGGACCCCCAATTATGATGACACAGGTGCGGCTGCTGCCTCTGCGCTGGCGGCTGGATCCCAAGTCATGATTATGGTGCCATTGTAACTCCACCCACGAGGAACCTTTTTGCCGCCCCTGCCTAATTCACAGATTAAACCTTACAATTTTACACATTTTTCTAGAAGGTGCTGGCTTTAGGAATTTTCCAGTCTCTGAAAATTAGTGGGTTTTTCCAATATAACTTCCTTTTTTTTTGTATTCAAGACTTCTGCTTGCTGTCATACATTGCTTACCTCGTCATGTGATGATCACAGAGTTTTCATGGTCTCATCTTGTAATGAGCGTCCATGTTCCACTTTATAACACCTTTTTTAAAGGGAATCTGACAGAAGGTTTTTGCTATGTAATTAGGAGCAGCATGATTTAGGGGCAAAGACCCTGATTCCAGCGAAGTGTCACCTAATTGGCTGTTTTAATAAAATCAGGGTTTTATCAGCAGGAAATTATCACTACAGGACTAGGTGTTTCGTGCCTCCTAGTCAACCTCTCTGTGTAACCCCGCCCCTCACCTCTGATTAACAGCTGTCTGCCAATCAGTGGCGTGGGCGGAGTTATACACAGCTCAGCATTCTGAGCACTGCTAGATCTGCAGCAGAGAAAGGAGAGATTGTATTAAAATAAAAGCAAGCAGCCCAGCAAGTGATACATCGCTGGAATCAGGATATCAGCCCCTACATGATGCTGCTCTCAGATTACATAACAAATAACTGCTGACAGATTCCCTTTAAAGGAAACAAAGCAAACGTTTTTAAAGGGGTATTCCAATTTTTAGACATTTATGGGATATTGACTGGATAGGCCAATTTCTAGGACCCGTACCTGTCTCCGGCCCCCTGAACCCAACTGACCAGGCCTCAGATCCAGTTATAAAACCACTGGAAAGGTGGCAGTGCTCTCAACCATTCTCTTCTATGGGAGATAGACTTGTTTGGCTGTTTCCGTAACTCCCATTGAAGTCAAAATAAACATTAAGGGCCCGATTCATTATTATATTTGTGCCTATTTTTTGGGGGGTTGTTTTGCGCTTTTTTGTCTTCTCCATAATCAGCTTTTCCATTTGTGCCTTTTTTTAACTCTATTTTATGTATCCATTTCCTTTTTTTCTTTTATGTTCACCACTTTTGGTAAACTTTAGGGTTTCCAGATATTTTAGTTTAATCTATCATTTTCAATTTTTTAGAAAAATTGCCAAGTTTGATAGTATGGACGCTTCGAAATTTTGGCTCAATTTTTTACTCCATTTTGCAAAACACGCACTAAATTTTATTCTTTTTTTTTTTTTAAGTAAAAACCAGTGGTCTGAATTCCATCTATGGCCTACTTTAGTGTTTAAAGTCGAAGAATGCCCCTTTAAAAATGTTCCTTTTTTTTAAAATTTGCCTTCTTCTTCCTGCTTACCACATATTGATAATTGCGATATAAATAACTAATGGCAAATGTTTCCGGCATTAGAAATATGAGTGTTATACGCGTCTCTGCCAGTGAATGACACAACAGTTAATCAGTCGCTCCGCGTGTCGTTAATAATCTCAGCTTGACGCTCAGGCCCCATACAGCTTCAGAGCAGCGCATCCCATGAGCAAACGGAGCGATTGTCATGGTTACCGATCATTTCTGTCCCAAAATCCAGTTCTTCTTTTCAAAGTTTTTTAGAAAAGTTTGGAAAGTACTGAAAGTGTTTGTTAAAGTTAAAGCTGGATTCACAGACACACAGCGTTTTCATAGATATTCTGTTTGGAGCCCTGCAAACCTCCTCCTACTACTTGTGGTATCCCCAGCTCCTTTTTTCGACATGACAACCCCAGGTCGCTTGCTACTCTTACTACTGTGAGCATCATGCGTGGCCTAAACGTGCCACCATGGTCTGCAGAGTCTCCGGTGTTGTCTCCCATCGTGCACATCTGGGACATAACTGATCAGCAACTGCAAAGGAAACTGCCAGCAGCAGACCTTGAGGATTCGCCCAAGTGCATTCAGCGCGGCACAACATTTTCCAGACGACCATTAATAACCTCACTGATAGAAGCTAAGGCTGTAAATGTGGGGATTTCTGCACATGGCGCCCCTACTCCAGACGGAATAAATTTAGATGTTTTTAAAAAAATTATGTTTTTTCACCATTATCATGTCTATCCATTCTGTAATTTACATAATTCCATGATTAATCCTTATTGCGGTTGCAATTTCAATGCTGAGTAGCAGTCAGACCATTATCAAAGGGGCTGTGCACTTTTGGGGACACATGTGATGTTGAATGTGCAGGAAAACAAAGGCAAACAGCACAAATTTTTTAATGAAACCCAATTGCAAAAATGATTTTTAGCCTTTACTAAATACATGCTTGTAAGTAAAAAAAAATGCATAACGTGTGTATATATATATATATATATATATATATATATATATATATATATATACACGCACATATATTACTCAAAAAAATAAAGGGAACACTTAAACAACACAATATAACTCCAAGTCAATCACACTTCTGTGAAATCAACCTGTCCAGTTATGAAGCAGCGCTGATAGTGAATCATTTTCTCCTTCTGTTGTGCAAATGGAACAGACAACAGGTGGAAATGATCGGCAATTAGCAAGACAACCCCTATAAAGGAGTGGTTCTGCAGGAGGCAACCCCAGACCATTTCTCAGTTCTCATCCTTTTTGGCTGTTGTTTTGGTCACTTTGGCATTTTGTCATTGCTCTCATCTTAGGTATACTGTACAGTAGCATGAGACGGTGACTACCACCCACAGAAGTTGCTTAGGTAGTGTAGCTCATCCAGGATGACACATCAGTGCAAGTTGTGGCAAGATGGAAGCTGTGTGTGTTAGCGTAGTGTCCAGAGCATGGAGCAGATATCAGGAGACAGGACAGTACACCAGGAGACATGGAGGGGGCGATTGGCATTTTCCATAGAACACCAAGATTGGCATACTTGCCACTGGCGCCCTGTGCTCTTCACAGATGAGAGCAGGTTCACACTGAGCACATGTGACAGACGTGACAGAGTCTGGAGACGCCGTGGAGAGCGATCTGCTGCCTGCAACATCCTTCAGCATGACCGGTTTGTCAGTGGGTCAGTAATGGTGTGGGGTGGCATTTCTTTGGAGGGCCGCACAGCCCTCCATGTGCTCGCCAGAGGTAGCCTGACTGCCATTAGGTACCGAGATGAGATCCTCAGACCCCTTGTGAGACCATATGCTGGTGCGGTTGGCCCTGGGTTCCTCCTAATGCAGGACAATGCCAGACCTCATGTGGCTGGAGTGTCAGCAGTTCCTGCAAGATGAAGGCATGGAAGCTATGGACTGGCCCGCCCGTTCCCCAGACCTGAATCTGATTGAGCACATCTGGAACATCATGTCTCGCTCCATCCACCAACGTCACATTGCACCAAAGACTGTCCAGGAGTTGGCGGATGCTTTAGTCCAGGTCTGGAAGGAGATCCCTCCGGAGACCATCCGCCGCCTCATCAGGAACATGCCCAGGCGTTGTAGGGAGATCATACAGGCACGTGGAGTCCACACACACTGCTGAGCATCATTTACTTGTCTTGAGACATTTCCACTGAAGTTGGATCAGCCTGTAATTAGATTTTCCACTTTGATTTTGAGTGTCTTTGTATTTAGGGCTAAAAATCATTTTCGCAATTGGGTTTCATTAAAAAATTTGCGCCGTTTGCCTTTGTTTTCCTGCACATTTGACTTTGCTGTGGTCATCAATCAGCTGAGAGGAGCTCAGAAAAAGACAAGAGCTGGTAACTCTCCAATTAGACCGTCAGAATGAGCTCACTGATAGATTCTCAGTTAACCCATCACACAACAAATAATAGACAGAGCAACCCATGGGCAATAGAAGGTAAATGGTGCAACGTTTTTAATGAAACCCAATTCCAAAAATGATTTTTAGCTTCAATTACTTGCATTTAAGTGGAAAAAAATTGTCACGAAAGGTGGAGAACCCACATAAGGCTTAGAATTGTTAAAATACCGAGAATCTATGGATTTTACTTATTTGCAGTCATCTTTCCTTAACTAATAGGCTAAACTGAGTGGCGATGTTAATGTACCTGTTTATGAGATGTATCCTGCGCAGAATAAGGCTCCAACTTTTTCTGTTTTGACACATTACGACAAGGTGCACCCATTAAACCTCCCCCTCACCTCCAGACATCTGGATGACAGGATGCACAGTACGAGGATAACAGAGGGACGGGGTTGCTTGGCAACAGTGATATCCCTATTATTGTCGCAGGTAATATTTAGGCTGCAGCTGGTATTCAGAGCTCTGCAAACACCCCCCCACACCTGAGGAACACAGGTATAGGATGCACCCCCTCCTCGCCCACATGTCGTCTTACCTTTTTAGATCCACTTTCCAGATCTAAATGCACAGATAATTGGTGACCGCAATAAAGAGCCAAGCAAAACGTGGGGGTGAAGGGGGCTGGCTTTTAGTATCTATGCCTTATAGAAACAGGCCATGCAACGGACAAAGTGGGGATGCCCTGGCTGAGCTGAGAATTTTTGCACAGGTATCTGATCCCTATATAGTCGCAATTTAAGGAGTGTGTATTCTACACAAGCTAAGGGGAATTTTACTTGTATATGGAAGTAATGATATAGCTGGCTGTGTAGGC
Source organism: Ranitomeya imitator (assembly GCF_032444005.1). NCBI lineage: Eukaryota > Metazoa > Chordata > Amphibia > Anura > Dendrobatidae > Ranitomeya > Ranitomeya imitator. Next base: position 132,292,714 of record NC_091290.1, read on the forward strand.
GCTTGTCTCCTGATAAAAATGATACCTTTTTTGTAGAGATCTGATGTGCCAGTCATGAGAAATTTAAAGTAGAAGAGCATATGCAAATCTAAGTGCACTGGGGGTGTGGCAGTGCACTTGGCATGTGTCTTCCAGGTGCATTGACACGCCCCCTGTGCACTTCCAGCCTGATGGCTTCTACGCTGGATTTCTCATGACTGGTACATCGGATCACTTTTAAAAAGGTATCATTTTTATTGAGAGACAAGCGCCTATACAGCCAGCTATACCATTACTTTAATAGTTTAATCCCTTTAAAAGAGGATAAGGAGAAAAATTAAAAAAAAAACATCTTTTGGCCCAAGTAATTTGGAATTTTGGTAATGTCAACCGTCACCTAAAATGGGCCCTGTTTGGTTATTCTTTATGAACCGCTCTCCTCTGTGTGTGTTACTGTACAGGACATAAATTGTGCCGAAATCAACAGCATAAGTACATTTTTTTCGAAGCGTGAGAATGAGATTTGGTAAAATTGAATTGATTTTGCTGATGGATTCTCCAGATGGAAAATCTGCATTTTAATCTGCCCAGCGAGGGTTGTAGTCGCATCCTGGTCTCTAAGTCTGGGCTCCCAATGGGTCTCTCTGACCTATCAAAAAAGGACCAATTCTAACAAAGACCTGTGATATTTGGAGATTTTGCATTGGGGCCAATAAACCTCAAGTTATAGAATTGCGCCCCAGATGGACACAACCATTGTGGGCCCTTAGGTCTCACTGATGAATAGTTTGCTATACAGTGACCTGACACAATCAGCCCTGTGGGTCACTGCACATCCAGATCTCCTCACTCTTGTGGTGCCACGCACTCATGCGCACTGCCTCCGTTTAACTTTGTATTGAGTGGTATGTGACTACTGGAATGTACAGTATTCATTTTAGTAAAATCCAATCTTCATTTTTCTCCAATCCCCTATATGTGGGTAACGTTACGCTCATCAGATATCTACCCATCCATGTACGCCTTAGGCAGGTTTCACACATCATTTTCCTGGTAAGTTCCCCATCCCGTTATCTTTTACGGATGGATCATGAACCCATTATGTGTCTCTTCACACGTCCTTTTTTTTACGACGATCTCTTTTTTTTTGCAAAACAAAAAAACAACAATAGACATAATAATAATTAAAAAAACATAATACATGTTCTACTAAGATCCGTGTTGTGGATCAAACTCTCCAATGCAAGTCAGATCCCGCGAATTGTCATCTGTGTGCTGTTCGTATTTTACAGTTTAATGGGTAGGAGAAACTAAGACTGTTTTCTGTATAAGAGAAAAACAAATGCAAAAAGGATTGGAAAATAACATACAGTAAGTGTTGGGACAACGGCTGCAACATGGTTTATAATAATGGATGTCACAAGGATTGTGAAAACCTAGGCAGAAAATTATTTAACAAATGGATGCAACAAGGAATAAGAAAACAAATGCGTCAAGGATTGGAGAAACATGCTACATGGGTTGGAAAAACAGATGCAACAAGGATTGTGAAAAAGGATTCAACAGGGTATGGAATGGACACCGATAAAATTGGAAAAATCAATGCAACAAAGATAAAAAGATGAAGGCAAAAATGATTGGTAGAAATGGATGCAACAAAGATTGGAAAACGGATGCAACAAGGATTGGAAAAATGGATGCAACAAGGATTGGAAAAATGGATGCAACAAAGATTGGAAAACGGATGCAACAAGGATTGTGAAAAACAAATGCAACAAGGATTGGAAAAAAACAGATGCAGCAAGGATTGGAAAAACGGATGCAACAAGGATTGGAAAAAACATGCAACAAGGATTGGAAAAAAACGGATGCAACAAGGATTGGGAAAAATGGATGCAACAAGGATTGGGAAAAATGGATGCAACAAGGATTGGGAAAAATGGATGCAACAAGGATTGGGAAAAACGGATACAAGGATTGGAAAAAACGAATGCAACTAGGATTGGAAAAAACGGATGCAACAAAGATTGGAAAAAACAAATGCAACTAGGATTGGGAAAAACGGATGCAACAAGGACTGGAAAAAATGAATGCAAAAAGGATTGGGAAAAATGGATGCAACAAGGATTGGAAAAAACGGATGCAACAAAGATTGGAAAAAATGAAATGCAACAAGGATTGGAAAAATGAATGCAAAAAGGATTGGGAAAAGCGGATGCAACAAGGATTGGGAAAAACAAATGCAACTAGGATTGGGAAAAACGGATGCAACAAGGACTGGAAAAAACGAATGCAAAAAGGATTGGAAAAAATGGATGCAACATGGATTGGAAAAAAACGGATGCAACAAAGATTGGAAAAAATGAAATGCAACAAGGATTGGAAAAATGAATGCAAAAAGGATTGGGAAAAATGAATGCAAAAAGGATTGGGGAAAAACGGATGCAACAAGGACTGGGAAAAACGGATGCAACAAAGATTGGAAAAAATGAAATGCAACAAGGATTGGAAAAATGAATGCAACAAGGATTGGGAAAAACGGATGCAACAAGGATTTGGAAAAAACAAATGCAACAAGGATTGGGAAAAATGGATGCAACAAGGATTGGGAAAAACAAATGCAACAAGGATTGGGAAAAACGGATGCAGCAATGATTGGAAAAAACGGATGAAACAAAGATTCAGCACAATGGAAGCTGATAATTGAGAACTGTTTTTCATGTAGGAGAAAAAATGTAATGTGAAACTGGCTTTAGAAAGTATAATTCTTAAATAGCCTTGGTCCCTTTTTCGTCGCCCTGATTGGCCAATAGCGTAACGGGGCTACTAGTTAATTCAGGCAGAGAGAGTTAAGCGGCAGTCACGGCTGCAGACGCAGGCAGATTACTCATTCTCCAGAAGAGCCTGCTCTGTCTAAACTTTTCAATAATTATCAGGAGGGAGCAGAGAGGGAGAGAGCAGAGTTATTAAAATTCATGTGCACAGCTTGGTGCTGCAGCAGATGTTGGTATAATTAGAGAGGAAAAAATTATGAAATTAATTTCTGGTTCAGTGTAAATTTCAGCGCTGGGGGAGAAGAAGGGAGCGTAGCTCATGTATACAGAGAGTGTGGCACAGGGGAGGCAGCGCACACACACACACACATACGCACGCACACACTCACCAGCTGCCAGGGAAGCGGTAATTGTCAGAAGATATCCAGGGGGAGACAGCGAAAGAGAGAGAGAGAGCCTGGCATAAAATATTACCATGTATTATTCATTCACTTAAAGGCACAGGCGAGACGAATGGGGGGTTGTGCGCTGTGCAAAAGAATGCAACGCAAAATCATGGGTGTCAATGGGCATCTGTGAAGAATGGTACATAAAGGGACAGTAGGGGGGTCCGAGTGTCGGCCGGAACTGACTTTATTGGAAATTAATTGCAAAATAATATAACTAAATTTTGGAATCAAATATCTGTATGAGACTCCTATCATAATCAGCAGTAAATATGTCCTCCAGTTACTCTCGCTTCTTCTAGCTCATTAAATGGGATCTGTCACCAGGTCAAATGTAGCCTTTTTAGATCTAGTTTTATTCCTGCTTCTCCCCTGAGTTTTCCAGTTTTTAATTTTTTTTAAATCCGCCATTCGGTTCCAGAGATATGAGCCTTTACATTCAGCAATAAATGTTTACTAAGGGGGCGTGGCTCGCAGATCGTTTATGCAGAGCAGCCTAAAGACACGCCCCAGAGGATATGGTGAGCCACGCCCCTTTAGGAAAGGCCATAAACATTTGTACTAAATAATAAGGCTCATATCTATGGAACAGTATGGCGGATTTAAAAAAAGAAAAAAATGGATTACTAAGAGGAACAACAGGAGTAATATAAGAAACGAAACTGGACACCTTAGACCTGCTGAGAGTTCCCCTTTAAGCCATTCCTGGGAAGTTGTGTGCGCATTGCTACCATTTCTGCTCTCAAAAGACTCGCTAAACTTCCATAGGGTCCAGAAAAGCAATACATGAATCATCACTTACAATTACAGCTTATTTCTGTAAGGGGCTATAGTGGCACCCAGCTTTCCTGGAACCACATACATTCTGTATATCTAAAATACAACCTCAAATAACATCACTGTACTGGTGTATTCATTCTGGCTTTCTCCCCCTTTACATATACTTTTCTTCATTCTAAGATCCGTTCGTAATTTTGACCAAAGAGGGGGCAAAACACAGATGGGAGACCTTAAAGGGTTTGGGATGACCTAACCTTGGGTTATTATCAGAATCATATCTGCAGGGAGAGAGCTGCAGTACCTTTCGTGGCCACTGCAAAATGTATGATGCTGTACCACTTTCAGTGCGATGAGGCCCCTTCAATCAAGAGAAACACAAAAAAGCGCACAAAAATCCACTTTTTTTCCTCCAATATGTGAAATCCATGTATTTGTTGCTAACAAATAATCTCTGCAAATGTTTTTTTTTTTTTTTTTTTTTAAATCTGGGTCCATTTACCCATGGTAGCCTTTGTGTTTCACAGTCTATTGTTAACTGCTGAATGAGTTAACTGAGAATCGTTCAGTAAGCTCGTTCTGACAGTCTGACGGAGAGCTTGCAATTCTTTTTATCTGTCTTTTTTTTAAGCTCCACGGACCACATCAAGGTTGAAAATGTAAAGAAATAAAGACCCCTGTAAAAGCCAAACGGTGCAAATTTTTTTTAAATGAAGCCAAATTGGCTTTTATGTAAAAGTAAAAAAGTTGCTGCTGCATCTTCTGTGATTTTTTTTTTTTTACATTTATTCCACTTTTTTTTTTTATACTTTTGGAAATTAAGTACGGTACTTAAGAAAAAATAATCTTGTAACCATGTGTATAGAGTGTATGTATGTAGGTGTGATCAATGAAACATACAAGGAGACTGAAGACCAAGGGCAGAACATGAAGATCGATTTATTTATACTTAACATAAAAATAAATAAACACATCAAAACATTTCAACATTATTTTACAACTAATAATTACTAAACGGATTGTTCACTTTGTACCTGTGATCCTATGAAGATGCCCATAGAGGTATGAAGCTGTGTGCACATGATGAGCTTTTGGAGTAGAAACTAAGCAGAAACTCAAAAGTTTTTCAGTCGTCTTGAGATTTGAAGAGTTTCCGCTCAGATTCTGCTCCATAAACGCCTAGAAAAACTCTACGCACAGAGTTTTTTTTTTTTAGATGAACAAATCCCAAAGTGCTTTTCCTGCTTCTTTCTTTGGCTATGTACTTACAGAGTTTTTTTTTTCCAAGGAGTCTTTGGAGCAGAAACTCCAAAAACTAAAAACTCCTTAAAAACTTTGAGGTTTCTGCTCAGAAAAACACAGCAAAAAGACACTGTGTGCATAAAGCCTTGGAATGTTTTGTAAGAGTTTTTTATTTTCTTGAAAAGTTTTGGAAAAGTTTTTTTTTTTTTTTTGCAGTGCCTAGTTTGGAGCGGATTCCTTCAAGATCGGCTTCAAAGAAGTGTTTTTTAATGTTTACGCCAGACGTTTTTAAAAGCTAAAAAGAAAACTCACCTAGAAATAAAGCTTTACAGGACTTTTTGAAGCTGTTTTCAAGGAGGTTTACAGGAGCTTCAAGTTATGCCTGTAAATAAAAATATTCTAAATGTTTTTAGAATATGAGAAAATCACTGCTGGGGACAAAAACTGAAACACAGACGAAACCTTGAAAATTAGTTCTCTTTTTGTTTTTGCATATGAGAAAAATTACTAGCGTCTGAATGAGGTCAGAGTAAAATTTTTGATTGTCCATAAACAACTTATATAATCTAACCACAGAATAGGTGCTACATATATAATCACTAAGGGTCCATTTGTTAGGACTCTGACTGGTCACGAGAACAAAGGTCCCAAATTTCTCTCTGTGAATGGAGCAGTAGTGTGCATGTGCGACCACTGCTTTACGCACTGTGTTCGCACATGCTCACTACCATTCTGTGCTGGTCACACATGCTCACTTCCATTCCGTGGTGGTCGCACATGCTCACTACCACTCTGTGGTGTTCACCCATGCTCACTACCATTCCATGGTGGTCGTACATGCTCATTACCATTCCGTGGTGGTCGCACATGCTCACTACCACTCTGTGGTGTTCACCCATGCTCACTACCATTCCATGGTGGTTGTACATGCTCATTACCATTCCGTGGTGGTCGCACATGCTCACTACCACTCTGTGGTGTTCACCCATGCTCACTACCATTCTGTGCTGGTCACACATGCTCACTTCCATTCCATGGTGGTCACACATGCTCACTACCATTCTGTGGTGTTCACCCATGCTCACTACCATTCCATGGTAGTCGTACATGCTCATTACCATTCCATGGTGGTCACACATGCTCACTACCATTCTGTGCTGTTCACCCATGCTCACTACCATTCCATGGTAGTCGTACATGCTCATTACCATTCCATGGTGGTCACACATGCTCACTACCATTCTGTGCTGTTCACCCATGCTCACTACCATTCCATGGTGGTCGTACATGCTCATTACCATTCCGTGGTGGTCGCACATGCTCACTACCATTCTGTGGTGTTCACCCATGCTCACTACCATTCCATGGTGGTCGTAAATGCTCATTACCATTCCATGGTGGTCGCACATGCTTACTACCATTCTGTGGTGTTCACCCATGCTTACTACCATTCCATGGTGGTCGTACATGCTCATTACCATTCCATGGTGGTCACACATGCTCACTACCATTCTGTGGTGGTCGCACATGCTCACTACTATTCTGTGGTGGTTGCACATGCTCACTACTGTTCTGTTCACACAGAGAATATGGAGTCCCACATTCTCGGTATTTTGGGGTATCAGCAGACTGACCTCCAGCATTCCTACATTTATCACCTAGGATGAGGATTTATGTTTTTTAGTTGTTTACCGGACAACCCTTTTAACAATCTGTGACCTGCAAACTGACATCCATAGATTCCGTCATTTCTTACAACTCCATCTTGCCGGTACATGTGATAACGAGAGACCTGGGAAATGTTGATAAATATAAATATATATATATATATCTTTTTGTTATTGTCTAAATTGTACCAACCCATTGCTCCTTCACTTACTGAACCAGTTAAGGGGGCTTCTGGACAAACACAATAGATGGGGTGAAAGCAAACATGACGCCGTCTTTGGCTTTCACAGTCCTTTACTTTTAACACTAAAGTTCTTAAGTAGTTTAACGATGTGTCCGATCGATATAAACAGCAGTGATACGCTCAGTAATAGAACAGTAAGCCATTCATCACTCTGAAGGGCTGGCTGCTTGTGACTAATCCAGTGGTAGAAAGCCAAAAAAATGGAGACATAAATTCACGCGTACTCCGGCGGACAGCTCCTGGAAAGATAACAACTTCATAAACCAAAGTTATCTGGTGACAGGACCCTACTGGAGAAATTATTAAAGTAAGCCCGCTAACCCCAGTGACTAAATTAACTGTTCTATTTAATTTTCTTCCCAGTTTCCATTTTGATGACACTTCATTTAAGAACCCTCACTATCACAGCCTTTGTCCCCACCCTGACATGAAGACAGACGTCTGATTCAAGGGCTGGGCTAGTCCCTACTGTACTGAGCATGTGTCGGTTGTCAATTCTGACATATGCTCATGTGCAATATCCTTATCAATGCACAGTGACAGTGCGCTCTCTCGCTGGCTCTAATTGCAAGAGAAGAGTTGGCAAGAGAGTGCACTGTTAGTTGTACTTTCAGGGGTGGGACTGGGCTCTGCTCACTGTGTTCTCTCCTTACAATGCACAGTGACAGTGCGCTCTCTCCCTGACTCTAATTAGAAGAGATGAGCCGGCAAGAGAACACACTGTCAGATGTTACTTTCAGTAGCAGAACTGGGCTCTGCTAGCCACGTGCTCTCTTTACAATGCGCACTGACAGTGCACTCTGTTGCCAGTTCGTCACTTGTCATTAGAGCCAGCGATGAATGCACTGTCACCGGGTGGGGACAGAGGCTGCCGCAGTGATCATACCCTCTTAAAATAAACAGACACTTAGGATGAAAACTAATATTAGCTTCGGACCAACACTTTTAACTGGAATAACTTTTACAAATGATTTGTTAATTATAGAAGTTCAATTACTTTCCTCCCTGCCTTGGATGGTACAACTATTTGTTTGGTCAGCCAGGGATGTAAAAAGAGCAACATTTATGGTGACACCTAGAGAAGTTGGTTATAGTTAAAATAAATGATAGGAACGAGTGTGAACCCTTTGACATGACCGATTTTCGCCTTGATTACTATAGTCCTGATTCTTCTCCAGTTGTAGACAATTTAGCAGATCAATGAAGGTCTTTCGTGATTATTTAGTTTCCGTTCTCCAGCTTTCGTGCGCTTTTATTTAATGAGACCCACGTTGTTACCTGAAACACCTTCTGACGTTCACTTACTTTTTCTTCCTGAACTGGATGATAAAACTTTTTGTTCACACAGGGATGACAACAGGAAGGGTTTTGGGAAGAATTAATAGTGAGCACTCTATAAATCCGATGGTGGACAACTTCATAGCATGTTTGACCACACTGTCGCGGGAACTACCGTACTAGTCCAGTGGGCCTTGGCACCTGCTCAGGCATGTTCTGTGTTTGCCTCTTCTCATTCACTATATACAGTGACTTGCAAAAAGTATTCACCCCCTTGGCTTTTTACCTATTTTATTACATTACAACCCATGTTGTAATCTTAATTGTGTGTGACGCTTCAGCACTAAATAGTCTAAGTTGGTAAAGCGAAGTGAGAAAAATATAGGCATAAATTACATTTATGGGATCAAATAACTAAAAATTGGCATGTGCATATGTATTCACCCCATTTGCTGTGAAGCCCCTAGACATTTCTGGTGCAAGCAATGACCTTCAGAAGACCCATGATTAGTGACAGGACGTCCCCTATGTTCAATCAAAGCCTTACATGTATGTCAGTATATATACTTTACCTTTCCTGAAAGGTCACAGAGGCTGCAACACCATTAACAAGAGGCGCCAATAACCAAACTCCATGAAGACCAAGAAGATCTCCAAACAACACCATGAAGACCAAGGAGATCTCCAAACAACACCATGAAGACCAAGGAGATCGCCAAACAACACGGTGAAGACCAAGGAGATCTCCAAACAGCACCATGAAGACCAAGGAGATCTCCAAAAAGCGCCATGAAGACCAAGGAGATCTCCAAACAACACCATGAAGACAAAAGAGATCTCCAAACAACACAATAAAGACCAAAGAGATCTCCAAACAACACCATGAAGACAAAGGAGATCTCCAAACAACACCATGAAGACCAAGGAGATCTCCAAACAACACCATGAAGAAGGAGATCTCCGAACACCACCATGAAGACGAAGGAGATCTCCGAACACCACCATGAAGATCACAGAGATCTCCAAACAATACCATGAAGATCACAGAGATCTCCAAACAATACCATGAAGATCACAGAGATCTCCAAACAAACACTATGAAGACCAAGGAGATCTAAAAACAATTCAGGGACAAAGCTGTTAAGAAGTACAAGTCAAGGTTGGGCAATAAAAAAAATATCCCAATCTCTGATGAGCCTCTGGAGCACTATCAAATCCATTATCATCAAATGGAAAGAACATGGTGCCACAACAAACTTGCCCAAAGAGGAAGCCCACCAAAACTCTGAGCCCGGTCAAGGAGGGCATTAATCAGAGAGGCAGCACAAAGACCAAAGGTAACCCTGAAGGAGCTGCAAAGTTCCCAAGCAGAGACTGGAGTATGTGTCCATACGACCACAATAAGCTATACACTCCATAGTGGTGACCTTTATGGAAGAGTAGGCAGAAAAAAAGCCTTTACTTGCACACACAAAATGTAAGGCTCATTTTGAGTTTGCCAAAAGACATGTGGGAGACTCCCCAAATGTATGGAGGAAGATGCTGAGGTCAGATGATACCAAAATTGAACTTTTTGGTCAACAAGATAATGCTTTGTCTGGAGCCAAACCAACACAGCTCACGGAAAATGAAGAGGGTGAATAACTTTGCAAGTCATTGTAGCAAAGAATAGTGGTCTGAGCCATCTTCTGGCCTCCTCTAACACTTTATATGCTAAGACTCTGATACTTGAAAAAAGATGAAGTTCTGTAAAGGTTCACACCACTTGTGGAGATGGGAAATCGCACCACGCAGGGTGCCCTTTTATCTCTGGACCCCATTACATTCAAAGTGCAAGAAAGTATGACGAGAATACCGCATAGGGGAACCCTTCCACAATTTATAGATATATCGCCCATGCTCCTGCTATTGACGATGTTGCATTTTTTTTTGTACGCCGTCCCCCCCATTGATAATGCTAATTTCCATTGAGAATTAATGTAAAATTGGTGAAACCTCTCCGACCCCCTTTTCCTGACTCAGACAGATTTCCTGGTATTTCTGAACACGGTGAAAGACCAGAAGTCATTTGCTGCGAGGAAATTAAAAGTACGTTTTAATTGCGCGCACACTGCAGTATGCAAATGAAGATCTGCACATTACTACAGAGGCAGCAAGATCAAGGACTGTTAACCGTTTGCTACACAGCACAGCTGTGATCTCATGCAATGTACCCATCCCCAGTTACACCAGAAGAATGAAGCACCCACGGCTAATTCACCCAACTGGATTTCTTTCATGTTGCTGCCAGGAGATCACACAACCTTGGTAAGCAGGGGAGCAGAACAAATCTATGTAAGGGAGTCACACCATCTAAGAATACAACCATCTAAGAATACTACTGGTCTAAAAATGCTCCTGACACCACAGATTTATTCCTAAAAATTCCCTGATATCACTGGATTCTTGTTAGGCTAGGTTAGATAGGCAGCAGCGGTATTCCAAACAATGCTTTAGGATGGGCAGCAGCAGTTAATACGAACAATGCTTTAGGATAGGCAGCAGCAGTTATACGAACAATGCTTTAGGATAGGCAGGAGCGTTTTTTTGAGCAAGACTTTAGGATAGACAGCAGCGGTTTTCTGAACAATGCTTTAGGATAGGTTGGAGCAGTTTTCTGAACAATGCTTTAGGATAGGCAAGAGCGGTTTTCTGAGCAATGTTATAGGATAGGCAGGAGCGGTTTTCTAATCAATGCTTTAGGATAGGCAGCAGCAGTTATACGAACAATGCTTTAGGATAGGCAGGAGCGGTTTTCTGATCAATGCTTTAAGATAGGCAGGAGCAGTTTTCCAAACAATGCTTTAGGATAGTCAAGAGCAGTTTTCTGAGCAATGCTTTAGGGTAGGCAGAAGCGGTTTTCTGAACCATACTTGATTGGAAAACCGCTGCTACCTATTCTAAACCACTGTTTGGAAAACTTCTGCTGCCTAACAGTGGTTTAGAATAGGTAGCAGCGGTTTTACGAACAATGCTTTAGGATAGGCAGCAGTAGTTTTTAGAACAATGCATTTTAGATAGCAGAGTTTTTAGAAACAATGTTTTAGGAAAGGCTGCGGCGGTTTTCAAAACAATGTTTTGGGAAAGGCAGCAGCAGTTTTCCAAACAATGTTTTAGGATAGGCAGCAGCAGTTTTCCAAACAGTACTTTAGAATTTTCAGCAGCAGTTTTCCTACCAATCCTTTAGGATAGGCAGCAGCGGTTTCCCGACCAACGCTTTAGGACACCCAGCAATTGAAATTGGATTGTCTAGACAATGCTAAATTTTGCTTGTTTCATAATTTGGAGTTTAAGGGAGTGTTAGCTCTGTTATTAAAATTACCAAAGGGAAGTCACCACTTAAAAAGGAAAAAAAAAGTAATAATTATTACCCAAATCTGTCCACATTCCAGCAATTCCTCTCGGAAGTGATGACATCTCGCTCCCCGGTGGTCATGATATCATCAATTGCAGTTGGCCGGAGATCGGCGGAGCAGCACTGGAGGGCAGAGGTGGTGGTAAATGTGTTTTTTCTCTTTTACAAGGATGGATTCCCGGTGATAACTTGAATAAGACAATGGAAAATCACTGTATCCTTTAAATATCGCCAGCCCCTAACAATGCTTAGGCAATGAGCAATCCATTTTAATGATCAATTACAATGCAATGGAAAACTGGCTTTGGATCGCTTCGCAACCGCCCGCATCTTCCTACCGCTTAACGATCAGCTAAATTTTGTTGTTTTATTTTTGCTTTTTCTGCTTTTTGGTATCAATAACTTTCTCTTAATTTGCTCATTAATGGAGCTGAATGAGGTCTCGTTTAAGTAATTTTTTTGCGTGGCTCTGTTTCAGGGTACATATAAATGATCACATGAAAAGGGAGTATTGGCCATCATTGAGCGGGTGCAATCGATGGATGCATAATAGGGCAAATACCAAATAGAAGGCAGATATATTGGCAGTGCCAGGGTGAGGAAGAAGTGCAAAAAGCCGCCTGACTAAAGTAGTAGTCACTTGGATAAATGCCATATTAATAGTGATGAGCTAGGGTGCTGGGATCAGGGGTTATCTGAGCATGCTCGGGTGCTGAGTGTCTTCGGCGGACTTGAAAAATAGGTTCAAGACGCCGCATATGCATCTCTCATGGCTATTCGACAGCGGCAACAGATAGGCAATCCTTGCATGTTGAACAGCCGAGAGACATGTAGCCGCGGAGGACCCGAACATATTTTTTGAGCACGCCGAAGACTCTCGATTAGCACCCGAAAATGCTCAGATGACCCCTTATTTGAGCATGCTCGGTCATCACTATATATTAAAAGATGAAAAAAAATTAGTCAGGTTTGGGAAAAAGTGCAGCAGTTTGGATTTATGCTTGGTCTTGAGAATACATCTTTATATCTACTGGCATTTTGCAAAAAATGTTGAGGTTATAAAACTCTAGTAGTTTCTAGCAGTCACATATGACAGTAAGCATGCATGTTTATTCAGACTCATGATTGTGATATCGTCGTTGTCTTCTCGACATGCAATATTAAATCTGGATATTCTCCGTAAGGTTCGGGATTTCACCAGAGGAAGAACTGATAGTGATTTATTAGAAGTTGGACACGATGGATCCAACCATCTTGGCCGTTATCACGTTCATCATTAGGAGTTGGACTCCATGGATCGAACCATCTTGGCCATTACCATGCTTATCATTATCAATTGGGACTCCATGGATCCAACCATCTTGGCCATTACCACGTTTATCATTAGGAGTTGGACTCCATGGATCCAACCATCTTGGCCATTACCACCTTTATCATTAGGAGTTGGACTCCATGGATCCATCTATCTTAGCCATTACCATGTTTATCATTAGGATATGGACTCCATGGATCCAACCATCTTGGCCATTACCACCTTTATCATTAGGAGTTGGACTCCATGGATCCAACCATCTTGGCCATTACCATGCTTATCATTATCAATTGGGACTCCATGGATCCAACCATCTTGGCCATTACCACGTTTATCATTAGGAGTTGGACTCCATGGATCCATCTATCTTGGCCATTACCATGTTTATCATTAGGAGTTGGACTCCATGGATCCAACCATCTTGGCCATTACCACCTTTATCATTAGGAGTTGGACTCCATGGATCCAACCATCTTGGCCATTACCACCTTTATCATTAGGAGTTGGACTCCATGGAGCCAACCATCTTGGCCATTACCACATTCATCATTAGGAGTTGGACTCCATGGATCCAACCATCTTGGCCATTACCATGTTTATCATTAGGAGTTGGACTCCATGGATCCAACCATCTTGGCCATTACCATGTTTATCATTAGGAGTTGGACTCCATGGATCCAACCATCTTGGCCATTACCACGTTTATCATTAGGAGTTGGACTCCATGGATCCAACCATCTTGGTCATTATCACATTCATCATTGCTCCGATTTTGCATTTCCAGTCTGATTACAGCCATAATAGCTACATATGAGCCACCCTTTGGGAAAGTAAATTCTCTGAATCTACGAGATAGAAGAAACCGGGACAGCTTTCTAGTTGTGCAAATTTGGAGACAAACCCAAGGAATTCTGCACCTTCTTCGGAGTCAGTTTGTATATTAGGCTACTAAGGTTTTGCAAGTCTCTGACGCTCATTGATGCTCTACAGATGCATGCAAAGTCCCCGTCTAAGCCAATTCTCAGGAACCCCCCGGAGTATCTCCTGTACCCAAGCCTACGTTGAGACCTTTGAGCAGGTTAAACAAGGCTCTGCGGATCTTTAGCTCGGGACGTGATGCGCTGCACAAATCAGACTCCCCAATGGAGTGATGCCGCGGCTGCAATGCTCTGCAGGCGTACGCTCGCATAAAAGAGGTTAGCAGATGCTCTGTAATTTGTATGATTAAATTCTCAAGTGATACCTTTAACCCCTCGGTGGCATGAGCCGGCGCCAAGACTTCGCTGTGCCAAAGAAGAGTTGGGGCTCGCGGAAGTCAAAGCGTTAAAAGATAAGATAGTGTTTTGGGAAAGGAGGTGTTAAACCCATTGTAGATCCACGGAAGAATGCTGCAAACATTTTCTTTCTTTCTAGAAAATTAATATGCAAATTCCTCCACCCTTCTGGTCCCCCCCACCCCCATTAAACAAGCCCCTGCTTTTTCTTCCCCACCTCGAAATTAGCCAGGCAGAATGCTGAAGCTGATTATGTATTCAAATGAGCAGCCTTCGTTAATGTGGTATTAAGAGGAATGCTGGAAATGATTCTGGGGGGAAGGGAGGCACGGAAAGGAAGTACCGGCTGGGGTGGGGGTGCGAAGCATTGGGTTGGGGTGGGGGTTAGTATAACACAAGAGTGCAGGTAACAAAAAAATACATATATAGATTTTAGATGAAGAACATATGAGATTGATGAGATATACTACTAGTCAAGATGTGCTTTGTTTACTGCGTGTACACAGACAACGAATTCATGTCGTACCCTGGCGTAATAAAACTGCAAGCCCAAAATTATATAGACTCAAGCTCCATATTATGTGATGGATCTCATATAGGGTCCAACAAAATTGGAGGATTTTCCTAAATTATCTCAACGGGGCACGGCAAGGGACATGGTGCCCACTTCTTTGGCTTTGGATATGACCCAACCTCATGCGCAGCCTTCAACAAAGTGCTGGGTCCATTTCCTAGTCTTAGACCAGATATGATGTCATCAAGTAAGTTCTGGAGATCTGTTGGGTGCCCATCTCTCATTTCATGAGATTCAACTTGGGACGATAGAACAGCGGAAGAAGTAGATGGTGGCAGAAGAAGAAGCTGTAGGTAGATTGTGAGCAGGGAGGGGAACACAAAAAAACAATACCAATTGAATGGGGCCGAGTTGCAATGCCAGCAACAGTCAAGGGATTTGCTGTATCTGGATGAAAGAAATATGTTTTCTAACAACTTGGCCTAAAGAAAAATTGCGTCACATCAATTGGTCAGACCTATTCACACACGATAAGTGGCCAGACCTGCCCACAAACCATAAGTGGCCAGACCTGCCCACACACCATAAGTGACCAGACCTGCCCACACGCCATAAGTGGCCAGACCTGCCCACACGCCATAAGTGGCCAGACCTGCCCACACGCAATAAGTGGCCAGACCTGTCCACACGTCGTAAGTGGCCAAACCTGCCCACACACCATAAGTGGCCAGACCTGCCGACACGCAATAAGTGGCCAGACCTGCCCACAAACCATAAGTGGCCCGACCTGCCCACACACCATAAGTGGCCAGACCTGTCCACACGCCGTAAGTGGCCAAACCTGCCCACACACCATAAGTGGCCAGACCTGCCCACACACCATAAGTGGCCACACCTGTCCGCACATCATAAGTGGCCAGACCTGCCCACACGCAATAAGTGGCCAGACCTGTCCACATGCCGTAAGTGGCCAAACCTGCCCACACCATAAGTGGCCAGACCTGCCCACACACCATAAGTGGCCAGACCTGCCCACACACAATAAGTGGCCAGACCTGCCCACACACAATAAGTGGCCAGACCTGTCCACATGCCGTAAGTGGCCAAACCTGCCCACACCATAAGTGGCCAGACCTGCCCACACACAATAAGTGGCCAGACCTGTCCACATGCCGTAAGTGGCCAAACCTGCCCACACACCATAGGTGGCCAGACCTGCCCACACACCATAAGTGGCCAGACCTGCCCACACACAATAAGTGGCCAGACCTGCCCACACACCATAAGTGGCCAGACCTGTCCGCACACCATAAGTGGCCAGACCTGCCCACACACAATAAGTGGCCAGACCTGCCCACACACCATAAGTGGCCAGACCTGCCCACACACAATAAGTGGCCAGAGCTGTCCACATGCCGTAAGTGGCCAAACCTGCCCACACACCATAGGTGGCCAGACCTGCCCGCACACCATAAGTGGCCAGACCTGCCCACACACAATAAGTGGCCAGACCTGCCCACACCCCATAAGTGGCCAGACTTGTCCGCATACCATAAGTGGCCAGACCTGCCCACACACCATAAGTGGCCAGACCATGCCCACACACCATAAGTGGCCAGACCTGCCCACACACCATAAGTGGCCAGACGTGTCCGCACACCATAAGTGGCCAGACCTGCCCACACGCCATAAGTGGCCAGACCTGCCCACACGCAATAAGTGGCCAGACCTGCCCACACAGCATAAGTGGCCAGACCTGCCCACACACCATCAGTGGCCAGACCTGCCCACACCATAAGTGGCCAGACCTGTCCGCACACCACAAGTGGCCAGACCTGCCCACACACCATAAGTGGCCAAACCTGCCCACACACCATAAGTGGCCAGACCTGCCCACACTCCATAAGTTGCCAGACCTGTCCGCACACCATAAGTGGCCAGACCTGTCCACACACCATAAACTCATGTGGTTTACTAAAAAATCTGATTGTAATTGGTAGAGTGCAACAGAAAACAGAATTTGTCAGACCAAGTGACGTTTTTTCCAGTATTGGTGGCCCTTTTTCCCTGTAACTGTTATTGTCTGCAGCGTTACAGCCAAGCAATGAGCTCAACATCTTGGAACTATCCAGTAGACTCATCGATTGACTGCAGCGCTGTGGATGTGATTTCAGCCTGCAGACAATAAATAGACATCGGGAACTGCGATGGAGACTCAGCGATGGACCTGGAGAGGGTGAGTAAAGCCCAGATGGGGGACAGGGTTTTTCCAAAACTGGAAAAATCCCTTAAAGGTTAATTCCTTAGAGAAATTAGAGTGGGATCCAGTTTTGGAAAAAAAACATTAAAAATTACATTTAAAAGAACACAGATATGATCTACAGTCTTATGTACTATAGACCTATGGAGATTCGCTTCATCTCTAAATGGTACCACAATAAATGAATGTCACAGCCCGAAATCTGGACACCCTTCTTCTCTTTGTAGCTACTGGGTGGGATTAATTCTCGGATAAATCAATATGAAGCAAGATGAGAGCTTTTAGCCTCATACTGTTTGTATGTTTCTAAGGTCCTGGGACCCAGATGGTGTCCGGCTGCGAAATTTATAGACTCAATTAATAAGAAATTTTGCATGGTGCGCCTTTTTATATAAAAATATAATAATTTATCATTTGTAATAGAGATTTTTGAAGTCATAGTGGTGATATCAGTAGCTGCTATAGGATGGGATTTTTGTAAGATATGATATGGCTCAGGCAATAATCCTGTTACTGCACCCCCAATATCCTTATATCTTATAGAAAGAAGGGCTATAAGTTCCTTTTTCACGGTACATAAAGTTCACTTTTATAATTTTTTTCAATTTGTGTAATCTGTATACTGCCATACAATGTCACTTAATACTTCCATGTGATTCCCACAGAATACCGCCAATCCCTGCCCAAACCATACTGCCGTAGAAGGCCTAAATATTACTTCCAAGCAGTATCACGCAATACTACCATACAGTACCCACGGTACCATACAGATCGCTTTGGGTGTGACACCAGGGACCTCCGCCGTTTTCAGCTGCTGATTCATGAGAATTGGAACTGATCTGCAGTTCTCAGCAGCGGCTGCTACACAATTACTGAAGCTGTGATGTTCATCTGAAAACAGGTGATCGATGTCAGACCCCCACCGAAGACCTACTCCAAGGACGGGTCATCAATATTAGATGCCCTGTAACATGGGGAAGATAAGTATTGCAATCATGGAAAGAAAATGCAGTAACAGAATGTATCAAGGCGAAAATCAAGTAAACCACGACAACTACATTGTTCATAGACATAGGGTACTATTGACTAGTATACAATGTGGATGACACAGAAGCAATCAAAAAATAATATGGAGGTAGGTATTCAATGCACCATTCACAATGGGGGATATTAAAGCTCATCTGATCCTCCACCCTGCACAGTGACCTCTGCACAGATCATAGAACATGTCCACAGCAATCTCCCATAGAAGTAAATTAACATCTCTAGATTTTTGCTGTCTATGGTCCAGGAGACTTCATTAAAACGTATCTCTGAATGCTGTTAAAGGGAAACGGTCATCTGCCTTAGCCCCCTAAACTGCCACCATCTCTCTATTCCATGCTATGTCTACATTCTAGTAACCCCCTGCTTTCAGCTTTGCAATTTCTACACAATTTTAAAATCAAGTCTCAGGACTAGTCCAGCGGGAATTGATTCCCTGGACTAGTCCTGCCTCCCTTATTATAAGCATGCCCCTCTGTACACGACTTACATAATTTCAAGAGCGACGTCGCTTACAAATCTTACGCATGCACAAGACATTCTGCCTCCCTCGGCAAGCGCAGTGCACTGATGGTAGCAGAGGAGCATACACCCAGCTTTTCATGGTGGAAGAACATTGCATATGCGTTCATTTTGCAAGGGACCGATGATGACGTTTCAAATTATGTAAATCGTGCACAGAAGCAAGGACTAATCCGGGGAAATCAACGCCCCATCAGACCTGTCCAGAAACATTTTCGTAGCAAAAATGCAGAATAATATTAGAAAATAATCTAGGTGATACATCTCCTTTAAGGCGGCACTGAAGCAGCGTGTCACTGTCCTCAGTTTTCTATGGGATACAGCTTTATATTTGATTAATCAATAAAGTAACGGTGTTAAGGGATGTCTGCCTGTAAGTGCTTCTTCTATTCCCATCTCATCCGGGCTGCGGCACGCTCCCTGCACCAAGCTCGGAGTAAATGCCCCTGGGAAATCCTGTTGAACAGGTAATATCTGTCAGTGTGTGATGTATGAGTTGCTGGTTGAGATCTGTCAGGGACTGCACAGTAACAGAGTAATCAATAGGGATGAAAAGACGTTAAGCAGCTTAACAGCCCCTAATAAATAGCGCAATGAATAGACAGCAGAGACAGACGCTTACAGAGCAAAATCCCAACTATCAGATGCTGAGACTGAGTAATACACAGCTCCCTGCTCCTGTAAACAGAGACCTGCTCCTATGCACAGCGCACTGCTCCTATGCACAGCGCCCTGTTCCTATACACAGAGACCTGACGGTGTGACACCATGAAACCAACAGGTCTCGCGTCATAGGAGCAAAGGGCGCAGAGCCCCCCATGCTTCGAAATTACAGCAGCGCATATGACTTATATCAGCAGCGGCGGAGTGAAGTCCGTTTTCTGCACAGACCGATTTATTTAAAATTGAATTGGAGTAGTCTACTTTTTTTTGTTTTACATAAAAATGATAAGCCCCATAGAATATATTGTGTCCATGAGTGCGGAAGGCAGATGGGATTCTTTGATGCAGAGAACAAGAGATAAGAAACTCATGTTAGGCTACGTTCACATTTGCGTTGTTGTGTGCTGCGTCGGCGATGCAACACACAATGCATGCAAAAACGCATGCAAAACGCAGCAAAATGCTGCATATTGTGACGCATGCGTTCATTTTTATAGCGCAAAAAAAATGCAACAAGCTGCGTCCTCTGCACCCTGACGCTTGCGCCCAAAAAACGCATGCATCACAAAACGCAACAAAACGCATGTCCATGCCCCCCCCATGTTAAATATAGGGGCGCATGGTGCATGCGTCGCCGCGGTTGCGCCCGACGCACCGCAAATGTGAACGTAGCCTTACTTGTGCATCCTATGCAGGGCAAAAATGGTGGTCAGGACATCAGGGGCGCCAGACTGAAATATTTCAGATAAAATGTGCACAAAAGCACATCCTCCTTGTGCAGAGCGCACATGTGACACTTCTTTGTATTCAGCACTCAAGTGACATTTCCTCCTAGTACAGAGTGCACAAGTGACATTTCCTCCTTGTATATAGTGCACAAGTGACATTTCCCCCTTGTATACAGTGCACAAATGACATTTCCTCCTAGTATAGAGTGCACAAGTGACATTTCCTCCTAGTACAGAGTGCACAAGTGACATTTCCTCCTTGTATATAGTGCACAAGTGACATTTCCTCCTTGTATACAGTGCACAAGTGACATTTCCTCCTAGTACAGAGTGCACAAGTGACATTTCCTCCTTGTATACAGTGCACAAGTGACATTTCCTCCTAGTACAGAGTGCACAAGTGACATTTCCTCCTTGTATACAGTGCACAAGTGACATTTCCTCCTTGTATATAGTGTGCAAGTGACATTTCCTCCTTGTATATAGTGTGCTAGTGACATTTCCTCCTTGTATACAGTGCACAAGTGACATTTCCTCCTTGTATATAGTGTGCAAGTGACATTTCCTCCTTGTATACAGTGCACAAGTGACATTTCCTCTTAGTACAGAGTGCACAAGTGACATTTCCTCCTTGTATACAGTGCACAAGTGACATTTCCTTCTTATATATAGTGCATAAGTGACATTTCCTCCTTGTATATAGTGCACAAGTGACATTTCCTCCTTGTATACAGTGCACAAGTGACATTTCCTCCTTGTATATAGTGCATTAGTGACATTTCCTCTTAGTATAGAGTGCACAAGTGACATTTCCTCCTTGTATATAGTGCACAAGTGACATTTCCTCCTAGTACAGAGTGCACAAGTGACATTTCCTCCTTGTATATAGTGCACAAGTGACATTTCCTCCTTGTATATAGTGCACAAGTGACATTTCCTCCTTGTATACAGTGCACAAGTGACATTTCCTCCTTGTAAATAGTGCACAAGTGACATTTCCTCCTAGTACAGAGTGCACAAGTGACATTTCCACCTTGTATATAGTGCATAAGTGACATTTCCTCCTTGTATATAATGCACAAGTGACATTTCTTCCTTGTATATAGTGCACAAGTGACATTTCCTCCTTGTATATAGTGCACAAGTGACATTTCCTCCTTATATATAGTGCATAAGTGACATTTCCTCCTTGTATATAGTGCACAAGTGACATTTCCTCCTTGTATATAGTGCACAAGTGACATTTCCTCCTTGTATATAGTGCACAAGTGACATTTACTCCTTATATATAGTGCATAAGTGACATTTCCTCCTTGTATATAGTGCACAAGTGACATTTCCTCCTTGTATACAGTGCACAAGTGACATTTCCTCCTTGTATATAGTGCATAAGTGACATTTCCTCTTAGTATAGAGTGCACAAGTGACATTTCCTCCTTGTATATAGTGCACAAGTGACATTTCCTCCTAGTACAGAGTGCACAAGTGACATTTCCTCCTTGTATATAGTGCACAAGTGACATTTCCTCCTAGTACAGAGTGCACAAGTGACATTTCCTCCTTGTATATAGTGCACAAGTGACATTTCCTCCTTGTATATAATGCACAAGTGACATTTCCACCTTGTATATAGTGCATAAGTGACATTTCCTCCTTGTATATAATGCACAAGTGACATTTCTTCCTTGTATATAGTGCACAAGTGACATTTCCTCCTTGTATATAGTGCACAAGTGACATTTCCTCCTTATATATAGTGCATAAGTGACATTTCCTCCTTGTATATAGTGCACAAGTGACATTTCCTCCTTATATATAGTGCACAAGTGACATTTCCTCCTAGTACAGAGTGCACAAGTGACATTTCCTCCTTGTATACAGTGCACAAGTGACATTTCCTCCTTGTATATAGTGTGCAAGTGACATTTCCTCCTTGTATATAGTGTGCTAGTGACATTTCCTCCTTGTATACAGTGCACAAGTGACATTTCCTCCTTGTATATAGTGTGCAAGTGACATTTCCTCCTTGTATACAGTGCACAAGTGACATTTCCTCCTTGTATACAGTGCACAAGTGACATTTCCTCCTTGTATATAGTGCACAAGTGACATTTCCTCTTAGTACAGAGTGCACAAGTGACATTTCCTCCTTGTATACAGTGCACAAGTGACATTTCCTCCTTGTATACAGTGCACAAGTGACATTTCCTCCTTGTATACAGTGCACAAGTGACATTTCCTCCTTGTATATAGTGCACAAGTGACATTTCCTCCTTATATATAGTGCACAAGTGACATTTCCTCCTTGTATACAGTGCACAAGTGACATTTCCTCCTTGTATACAGTGCACAAGTGACATTTCCTCCTTATATATAGTGCATAAGTGACATTTCCTCCTTGTATATAGTGCACAAGTGACATTTCCTCCTTATATATAGTGCACAAGTGACATTTCCTCCTAGTACAGAGTGCACAAGTGACATTTCCTCCTTGTATACAGTGCACAAGTGACATTTCCACCTTGTATATAGTGCACAAGTGACATTTCCTCCTTGTATATAGTGTGCAAGTGACATTTCCTCCTTGTATACAGTGCACAAGTGACATTTCCTCCTTGTAAATAGTGCACAAGTGACATTTCCTCCTAGTACAGAGTGCACAAGTGACATTTCCTCCTTGTATATAATGCACAAGTGACATTTCTTCCTTGTATATAGTGCACAAGTGACATTTCCTCCTTGTATATAGTGCACAAGTGACATTTCCTCCTTATATATAGTGCATAAGTGACATTTCCTCCTTGTATATAGTGCACAAGTGACATTTCCTCCTTGTATATAGTGCACAAGTGACATTTCCTCCTTGTATATAGTGCACAAGTGACATTTACTCCTTATATATAGTGCATAAGTGACATTTCCTCCTTGTATATAGTGCACAAGTGACATTTCCTCCTTGTATACAGTGCACAAGTGACATTTCCTCCTTGTATATAGTGCATAAGTGACATTTCCTCTTAGTATAGAGTGCACAAGTGACATTTCCTCCTTGTATATAGTGCACAAGTGACATTTCCTCCTAGTACAGAGTGCACAAGTGACATTTCCTCCTTGTATATAGTGCACAAGTGACATTTCCTCCTAGTACAGAGTGCACAAGTGACATTTCCTCCTTGTATATAGTGCACAAGTGACATTTCCTCCTTGTATATAGTGCACAAGTGACATTTCCTCCTTGTATATAGTGCACAAGTGACATTTCCTCCTAGTACAGAGTGCACAAGTGACATTTCCTCCTTGTATATAGTGCACAAGTGACATTTCCTCCTTGTATATAATGCACAAGTGACATTTCCACCTTGTATATAGTGCATAAGTGACATTTCCTCCTTGTATATAATGCACAAGTGACATTTCTTCCTTGTATATAGTGCACAAGTGACATTTCCTCCTTGTATATAGTGCACAAGTGACATTTCCTCCTTATATATAGTGCATAAGTGACATTTCCTCCTTGTATATAGTGCACAAGTGACATTTCCTCCTTATATATAGTGCACAAGTGACATTTCCTCCTAGTACAGAGTGCACAAGTGACATTTCCTCCTTGTATACAGTGCACAAGTGACATTTCCTCCTTGTATATAGTGTGCAAGTGACATTTCCTCCTTGTATATAGTGTGCTAGTGACATTTCCTCCTTGTATACAGTGCACAAGTGACATTTCCTCCTTGTATATAGTGTGCAAGTGACATTTCCTCCTTGTATACAGTGCACAAGTGACATTTCCTCCTTGTATACAGTGCACAAGTGACATTTCCTCCTTGTATATAGTGCACAAGTGACATTTCCTCTTAGTACAGAGTGCACAAGTGACATTTCCTCCTTGTATACAGTGCACAAGTGACATTTCCTCCTTGTATACAGTGCACAAGTGACATTTCCTCCTTGTATACAGTGCACAAGTGACATTTCCTCCTTGTATATAGTGCACAAGTGACATTTCCTCCTTATATATAGTGCACAAGTGACATTTCCTCCTTGTATACAGTGCACAAGTGACATTTCCTCCTTGTATACAGTGCACAAGTGACATTTCCTCCTTATATATAGTGCATAAGTGACATTTCCTCCTTGTATATAGTGCACAAGTGACATTTCCTCCTTATATATAGTGCACAAGTGACATTTCCTCCTAGTACAGAGTGCACAAGTGACATTTCCTCCTTGTATACAGTGCACAAGTGACATTTCCTCCTTGTATATAGTGTGCAAGTGACATTTCCTCCTTGTATATAGTGTGCTAGTGACATTTCCTCCTTGTATACAGTGCACAAGTGACATTTCCTCCTTGTATATAGTGTGCAAGTGACATTTCCTCCTTGTATACAGTGCACAAGTGACATTTCCTCCTTGTATACAGTGCACAAGTGACATTTCCTCCTTGTATATAGTGCACAAGTGACATTTCCTCTTAGTACAGAGTGCACAAGTGACATTTCCTCCTTGTATACAGTGCACAAGTGACATTTCCTCCTTGTATACAGTGCACAAGTGACATTTCCTCCTTGTATACAGTGCACAAGTGACATTTCCTCCTTGTATATAGTGCATAAGTGACATTTCCTCTTAGTATAGAGTGCACAAGTGACATTTCCTCCTTGTATATAGTGCACAAGTGACATTTCCTCCTAGTACAGAGTGCACAAGTGACATTTCCTCCTTGTATATAGTGCACAAGTGACATTTCCTCCTTGTATATAGTGCACAAGTGACATTTCCTCCTTGTAAATAGTGCACAAGTGACATTTCCTCCTAGTACAGAGTGCACAAGTGACATTTCCACCTTGTATATAGTGCATAAGTGACATTTCCTCCTTGTATATAATGCACAAGTGACATTTCTTCCTTGTATATAGTGCACAAGTGACATTTCCTCCTTGTATATAGTGCACAAGTGACATTTCCTCCTTATATATAGTGCATAAGTGACATTTCCTCCTTGTATATAGTGCACAAGTGACATTTCCTCCTTGTATATAGTGCACAAGTGACATTTCCTCCTTGTATATAGTGCACAAGTGACATTTACTCCTTATATATAGTGCATAAGTGACATTTCCTCCTTGTATATAGTGCACAAGTGACATTTCCTCCTTGTATACAGTGCACAAGTGACATTTCCTCCTTGTATATAGTGCATAAGTGACATTTCCTCTTAGTATAGAGTGCACAAGTGACATTTCCTCCTTGTATATAGTGCACAAGTGACATTTCCTCCTAGTACAGAGTGCACAAGTGACATTTCCTCCTTGTATATAGTGCACAAGTGATATTTCCTCCTAGTACAGAGTGCACAAGTGACATTTCCACCTTGTATATAGTGCATAAGTGACATTTCCTCCTTGTATATAATGCACAAGTGACATTTCTTCCTTGTATATAGTGCACAAGTGACATTTCCTCCTTGTATATAGTGCACAAGTGATATTTCCTCCTAATATATAGTGCATAAGTGACATTTCCTCCTTGTATATAGTGCACAAGTGACATTTCCTCCTTATATATAGTGCATAAGTGACATTTCCTCCTTGTATATAGTGCACAAGTGACATTTCCTCCTTGTATATAGTGCACAAGTGACATTTCCTCCTTGTATATAGTGCACAAGTGACATTTACTCCTAGTATAGAATGCTCAAGTGACATTTCCTTCTTGCATAGAGTGCATGAGTGACATTTCTTCCTATTATACAGTGCTCAAGGCAACGGACATTTCCCACTAGTACAGAGTGCTCAAGTTACATTTCTTCCTAGTATAGTGCGTACAATTGACAATTCATCCTTGTATAGAGTGACCAAGTGATATCTCCTGTTAGTACAGAGTACTCAAGTGACATTTGTTTCTTGAATAGAGTGCTCAAAGGACATTTCCTCCTACTATAGAGTGCTTAAGTGACATTTCTTCCTTGTATACAGTGAACAAGTGACATTTCCTCCTTCCTTGTATACAGTGAATAAGTGACATTTCCTCCTAGTATGGTGCGCACAATAGACAATTCCTCCTTGTATAGAGTGCTCAAGTGACATTTCCTTCTAATCCAGAGTGCACAAGTGATATTTCTTCCTAGTATAGAGTGTACAAATGACATTTCCTCCTAGTATAGAGTGCACAAATGACATTTCCTCCTAGTATAGAGTGCACAAATGACATTTCCTCCTAGTATAGAGTGCACAAGTGACATTTCCTCCTAGTATAGAGTGTACAAATGACATTTCCTCCTAGTACAAAGTGCACAAGTGACATTTCCTCCTAGTATAGAGTGCACAAGTGACATTTCCTCCTAGTATAGAGTGCACAAATGACATTTCCTCCTAGTATAGAGTGCACAAGTGACATTTCCTCCTTGTATATAGTGCACAAGTGACATTTCCTCCTAGTATAGAGTGCACAAATGACATTTCCTCCTAGTATAGAGTGCACAAATGACATTTCCTCCTAGTATAGAGTGTACAAATGACATTTCCTCCTAGTACAAAGTGCACAAGTGACATTTCCTCCTAGTATAGAGTGCACAAGTGACATTTCCTCCTAGTATAGAGTGTACAAATGACATTTCCTCCTAGTACAAAGTGCACAAGTGACATTTCCTCCTAGTATAGAGTGCACAAGTGACATTTCCTCCTAGTATAGAGTGTACAAATGACATTTCCTCCTAGTACAAAGTGCACAAGTGACATTTCCTCCTAGTATAGAGTGCACAAGTGACATTTCCTCCTAGTATAGAGTGCACAAATGACATTTCCTCCTAGTATAGAGTGCACAAGTGACATTTCCTCCTTGTATAGAGTGCACAAGTGACATTTCCTCCTAGTATAGAGTGCACAAATGACATTTCCTCCTAGTATAGAGTGCACAAATGACATTTCCTCCTAGTATAGAGTGTACAAATGACATTTCCTCCTAGTACAAAGTGCACAAGTGACATTTCCTCCTAGTATAGAGTGCACAAGTGACATTTCCTCCTAGTATAGAGTGTACAAATGACATTTCCTCCTAGTACAAAGTGCACAAGTGACATTTCCTCCTAGTATAGAGTGCACAAGTGACATTTCCTCCTAGTATAGAGTGTACAAATGACATTTCCTCCTAGTACAAAGTGCACAAGTGACATTTCCTCCTAGTATAGAGTGCACAAGTGACATTTCCTCCTAGTATAGAGTGCACAAATGACATTTCCTCCTAGTATAGAGTGCACAAGTGACATTTCCTCCTAGTATAGAGTGCACAAATGACATTTCCTCCTAGTATAGAGTGCACAAATGACATTTCCTCCTAGTACAAAGTGCACAAGTGACATTTCCTCCTAGTATAGAGTGCACAAGTGACATTTCCTCCTAGTATAGAGTGCACAAATGACATTTCCTCCTAGTATAGAGTGCACAAGTGACATTTCCTCCTAGTATAGAGTGCACAAGTGACATTTCCTCCTAGTATAGAGTGTACAAATGACATTTCCTCCTAGTACAAAGTGCACAAGTGACATTTCCTCCTTGTATAGAGTGCACAAATGACATTTCCTCCTAGTATAGAGTGCACAAGTGACATTTCCTCCTTGTATACAGTGCACAAGTGACATTTCCTCCTAGTACAGAGTGCAAAAGTGACATTTGCTCCTAGTACAGAGTGTACAAGTGACATTTCCTCCTAGTACAGAGTGCACAAGTGACATTTCCTCCTAGTACAGAGTGCACAAGTGACATTTCCTCCTAGTACAGAGTGCACAAGTGACTTTTCCTCCTAGTATAGAGTGCACAAGTGACATTTCCTCCTAGTACAGCGTGCACAAGTGACATTTCCTCCTAGTATAGAGTGCACAAGTGACATTTCCTCCTAGTACAGAGTGTACAAGTGACATTTCCTCCTAGTACAGAGTGTACAAGTGACATTTCCTCCTAGTACAGAGTGTACAAGTGACATTTCCTCCTAGTACAAAGTGCACAAGTGACATTTCCTCCTAGTACAGAGTGCACAAGTGACATTTCCTCCTAGTATAGAGTACACAAGTGACATTTCCTCCTAGTACAGAGTGCACAAGTGACATTTCCTCCTAGTCCAGAGTGTACAAGTGACATTTCCTCCTAGTACAGAGTACACAAGTGACATTTCCTCCTAGTACAGAGTGTACAAGTGACATTTCCTCCTAGTACAGAGTGCACAAGTGACATTTCCTCCTAGTACAGAGTGTACAAGTGACATTTCCTCCTAGTACAGAGTGCACAAGTGACATTTCCTCCTAGTACAGAGTGTACAAGTGACATTTCCGCCTAGTATAGAGTGCACAAGTGACATTTCCTCCTTGTAAATAGTGCACAAGTGACATTTCCTCCTAGTACAGAGTGCACAAGTGACATTTCCTCCTTGTATATAATGCACAAGTGACATTTCTTCCTTGTATATAGTGCACAAGTGACATTTCCTCCTTGTATATAGTGCACAAGTGACATTTCCTCCTTATATATAGTGCATAAGTGACATTTCCTCCTTGTATATAGTGCACAAGTGACATTTCCTCCTTGTATATAGTGCACAAGTGACATTTCCTCCTTGTATATAGTGCACAAGTGACATTTACTCCTTATATATAGTGCATAAGTGACATTTCCTCCTTGTATATAGTGCACAAGTGACATTTCCTCCTTGTATACAGTGCACAAGTGACATTTCCTCCTTGTATATAGTGCATAAGTGACATTTCCTCTTAGTATAGAGTGCACAAGTGACATTTCCTCCTTGTATATAGTGCACAAGTGACATTTCCTCCTAGTACAGAGTGCACAAGTGACATTTCCTCCTTGTATATAGTGCACAAGTGACATTTCCTCCTAGTACAGAGTGCACAAGTGACATTTCCTCCTTGTATATAGTGCACAAGTGACATTTCCTCCTTGTATATAGTGCACAAGTGACATTTCCTCCTTGTATATAGTGCACAAGTGACATTTCCTCCTAGTACAGAGTGCACAAGTGACATTTCCTCCTTGTATATAGTGCACAAGTGACATTTCCTCCTTGTATATAATGCACAAGTGACATTTCCACCTTGTATATAGTGCATAAGTGACATTTCCTCCTTGTATATAATGCACAAGTGACATTTCTTCCTTGTATATAGTGCACAAGTGACATTTCCTCCTTGTATATAGTGCACAAGTGACATTTCCTCCTTATATATAGTGCATAAGTGACATTTCCTCCTTGTATATAGTGCACAAGTGACATTTCCTCCTTATATATAGTGCACAAGTGACATTTCCTCCTAGTACAGAGTGCACAAGTGACATTTCCTCCTTGTATACAGTGCACAAGTGACATTTCCTCCTTGTATATAGTGTGCAAGTGACATTTCCTCCTTGTATATAGTGTGCTAGTGACATTTCCTCCTTGTATACAGTGCACAAGTGACATTTCCTCCTTGTATATAGTGTGCAAGTGACATTTCCTCCTTGTATACAGTGCACAAGTGACATTTCCTCCTTGTATACAGTGCACAAGTGACATTTCCTCCTTGTATATAGTGCACAAGTGACATTTCCTCTTAGTACAGAGTGCACAAGTGACATTTCCTCCTTGTATACAGTGCACAAGTGACATTTCCTCCTTGTATACAGTGCACAAGTGACATTTCCTCCTTGTATACAGTGCACAAGTGACATTTCCTCCTTGTATATAGTGCACAAGTGACATTTCCTCCTTATATATAGTGCACAAGTGACATTTCCTCCTTGTATACAGTGCACAAGTGACATTTCCTCCTTGTATACAGTGCACAAGTGACATTTCCTCCTTATATATAGTGCATAAGTGACATTTCCTCCTTGTATATAGTGCACAAGTGACATTTCCTCCTTATATATAGTGCACAAGTGACATTTCCTCCTAGTACAGAGTGCACAAGTGACATTTCCTCCTTGTATACAGTGCACAAGTGACATTTCCTCCTTGTATATAGTGTGCAAGTGACATTTCCTCCTTGTATATAGTGTGCTAGTGACATTTCCTCCTTGTATACAGTGCACAAGTGACATTTCCTCCTTGTATATAGTGTGCAAGTGACATTTCCTCCTTGTATACAGTGCACAAGTGACATTTCCTCCTTGTATACAGTGCACAAGTGACATTTCCTCCTTGGATATAGTGCACAAGTGACATTTCCTCTTAGTACAGAGTGCACAAGTGACATTTCCTCCTTGTATACAGTGCACAAGTGACATTTCCTCCTTGTATACAGTGCACAAGTGACATTTCCTCCTTGTATACAGTGCACAAGTGACATTTCCTCCTTGTATATAGTGCATAAGTGACATTTCCTCTTAGTATAGAGTGCACAAGTGACATTTCCTCCTTGTATATAGTGCACAAGTGACATTTCCTCCTAGTACAGAGTGCACAAGTGACATTTCCTCCTTGTATATAGTGCACAAGTGACATTTCCTCCTTGTATATAGTGCACAAGTGACATTTCCTCCTTGTAAATAGTGCACAAGTGACATTTCCTCCTAGTACAGAGTGCACAAGTGACATTTCCACCTTGTATATAGTGCATAAGTGACATTTCCTCCTTGTATATAATGCACAAGTGACATTTCTTCCTTGTATATAGTGCACAAGTGACATTTCCTCCTTGTATATAGTGCACAAGTGACATTTCCTCCTTATATATAGTGCATAAGTGACATTTCCTCCTTGTATATAGTGCACAAGTGACATTTCCTCCTTGTATATAGTGCACAAGTGACATTTCCTCCTTGTATATAGTGCACAAGTGACATTTACTCCTTATATATAGTGCATAAGTGACATTTCCTCCTTGTATATAGTGCACAAGTGACATTTCCTCCTTGTATACAGTGCACAAGTGACATTTCCTCCTTGTATATAGTGCATAAGTGACATTTCCTCTTAGTATAGAGTGCACAAGTGACATTTCCTCCTTGTATATAGTGCACAAGTGACATTTCCTCCTAGTACAGAGTGCACAAGTGACATTTCCTCCTTGTATATAGTGCACAAGTGATATTTCCTCCTAGTACAGAGTGCACAAGTGACATTTCCACCTTGTATATAGTGCATAAGTGACATTTCCTCCTTGTATATAATGCACAAGTGACATTTCTTCCTTGTATATAGTGCACAAGTGACATTTCCTCCTTGTATATAGTGCACAAGTGACATTTCCTCCTAATATATAGTGCATAAGTGACATTTCCTCCTTGTATATAGTGCACAAGTGACATTTCCTCCTTATATATAGTGCATAAGTGACATTTCCTCCTTGTATATAGTGCACAAGTGACATTTCCTCCTTGTATATAGTGCACAAGTGACATTTCCTCCTTGTATATAGTGCACAAGTGACATTTACTCCTAGTATAGAATGCTCAAGTGACATTTCCTTCTTGCATAGAGTGCATGAGTGACATTTCTTCCTATTATACAGTGCTCAAGGCAACGGACATTTCCCACTAGTACAGAGTGCTCAAGTTACATTTCTTCCTAGTATAGTGCGTACAATTGACAATTCATCCTTGTATAGAGTGACCAAGTGATATCTCCTGTTAGTACAGAGTACTCAAGTGACATTTGTTTCTTGAATAGAGTGCTCAAAGGACATTTCCTCCTACTATAGAGTGCTTAAGTGACATTTCTTCCTTGTATACAGTGAACAAGTGACATTTCCTCCTTCCTTGTATACAGTGAATAAGTGACATTTCCTCCTAGTATGGTGCGCACAATAGACAATTCCTCCTTGTATAGAGTGCTCAAGTGACATTTCCTTCTAATCCAGAGTGCACAAGTGATATTTCTTCCTAGTATAGAGTGTACAAATGACATTTCCTCCTAGTATAGAGTGCACAAATGACATTTCCTCCTAGTATAGAGTGCACAAATGACATTTCCTCCTAGTATAGAGTGCACAAGTGACATTTCCTCCTAGTATAGAGTGTACAAATGACATTTCCTCCTAGTACAAAGTGCACAAGTGACATTTCCTCCTAGTATAGAGTGCACAAGTGACATTTCCTCCTAGTATAGAGTGCACAAATGACATTTCCTCCTAGTATAGAGTGCACAAGTGACATTTCCTCCTTGTATATAGTGCACAAGTGACATTTCCTCCTAGTATAGAGTGCACAAATGACATTTCCTCCTAGTATAGAGTGCACAAATGACATTTCCTCCTAGTATAGAGTGTACAAATGACATTTCCTCCTAGTACAAAGTGCACAAGTGACATTTCCTCCTAGTATAGAGTGCACAAGTGACATTTCCTCCTAGTATAGAGTGTACAAATGACATTTCCTCCTAGTACAAAGTGCACAAGTGACATTTCCTCCTAGTATAGAGTGCACAAGTGACATTTCCTCCTAGTATAGAGTGTACAAATGACATTTCCTCCTAGTACAAAGTGCACAAGTGACATTTCCTCCTAGTATAGAGTGCACAAGTGACATTTCCTCCTAGTATAGAGTGCACAAATGACATTTCCTCCTAGTATAGAGTGCACAAGTGACATTTCCTCCTTGTATAGAGTGCACAAGTGACATTTCCTCCTAGTATAGAGTGCACAAATGACATTTCCTCCTAGTATAGAGTGCACAAATGACATTTCCTCCTAGTATAGAGTGTACAAATGACATTTCCTCCTAGTACAAAGTGCACAAGTGACATTTCCTCCTAGTATAGAGTGCACAAGTGACATTTCCTCCTAGTATAGAGTGTACAAATGACATTTCCTCCTAGTACAAAGTGCACAAGTGACATTTCCTCCTAGTATAGAGTGCACAAGTGACATTTCCTCCTAGTATAGAGTGTACAAATGACATTTCCTCCTAGTACAAAGTGCACAAGTGACATTTCCTCCTAGTATAGAGTGCACAAGTGACATTTCCTCCTAGTATAGAGTGCACAAATGACATTTCCTCCTAGTATAGAGTGCACAAGTGACATTTCCTCCTAGTATAGAGTGCACAAATGACATTTCCTCCTAGTATAGAGTGCACAAATGACATTTCCTCCTAGTACAAAGTGCACAAGTGACATTTCCTCCTAGTATAGAGTGCACAAGTGACATTTCCTCCTAGTATAGAGTGCACAAATGACATTTCCTCCTAGTATAGAGTGCACAAGTGACATTTCCTCCTAGTATAGAGTGCACAAGTGACATTTCCTCCTAGTATAGAGTGTACAAATGACATTTCCTCCTAGTACAAAGTGCACAAGTGACATTTCCTCCTTGTATAGAGTGCACAAATGACATTTCCTCCTAGTATAGAGTGCACAAGTGACATTTCCTCCTTGTATACAGTGCACAAGTGACATTTCCTCCTAGTACAGAGTGCAAAAGTGACATTTGCTCCTAGTACAGAGTGTACAAGTGACATTTCCTCCTAGTACAGAGTGCACAAGTGACATTTCCTCCTAGTACAGAGTGCACAAGTGACATTTCCTCCTAGTACAGAGTGCACAAGTGACTTTTCCTCCTAGTATAGAGTGCACAAGTGACATTTCCTCCTAGTACAGCGTGCACAAGTGACATTTCCTCCTAGTATAGAGTGCACAAGTGACATTTCCTCCTAGTACAGAGTGTACAAGTGACATTTCCTCCTAGTACAGAGTGTACAAGTGACATTTCCTCCTAGTACAGAGTGTACAAGTGACATTTCCTCCTAGTACAAAGTGCACAAGTGACATTTCCTCCTAGTACAGAGTGCACAAGTGACATTTCCTCCTAGTATAGAGTACACAAGTGACATTTCCTCCTAGTACAGAGTGCACAAGTGACATTTCCTCCTAGTCCAGAGTGTACAAGTGACATTTCCTCCTAGTACAGAGTACACAAGTGACATTTCCTCCTAGTACAGAGTGTACAAGTGACATTTCCTCCTAGTACAGAGTGCACAAGTGACATTTCCTCCTAGTACAGAGTGTACAAGTGACATTTCCTCCTAGTACAGAGTGCACAAGTGACATTTCCTCCTAGTACAGAGTGTACAAGTGACATTTCCGCCTAGTATAGAGTGCACAAGTCACATTTTCTCCTCATATAGAATGCACAATTGCTTTTCCTTGGATAGAGTGCACAAGTGACTTTTCCTTGGATAGAGTGCACAAGTCACATTTCTTCTTTG
This sequence comes from Ranitomeya imitator, assembly GCF_032444005.1. Taxonomy (NCBI): domain Eukaryota; kingdom Metazoa; phylum Chordata; class Amphibia; order Anura; family Dendrobatidae; genus Ranitomeya; species Ranitomeya imitator. The sequence goes on from NC_091290.1 coordinate 132,327,025, forward strand.
TATAGAGCGGACAAGAAGCATTTCCTCACTGTATAGCGTGTACAAGTGATATTTCCTTCTACTTTAGAGCACACACGTGACACTTCCACCTTGTATAGAGTGCATACGTGACATTTTCCCTCTTGAATCCAGTGAGATACAGATCCTCCTAGTGCAGAATACGTCACACATCCTAATTAAATAGTATGCACAAGACAAACATCCTTGTAGACAGTGCCCCGGACACATCCTCCCTGATACATGAAATACCTAAATGCACTGTTCCTTAAATACACATTCTCCTTACATACACTGCAGAAGATACACGTCCTCCGTGCACCAGACACATATTCTGCTCTTATAGAAGTGCATCATACACATGTTCTCTCCGGCCAGTTTTAAGGACACACATTGATCTTATTATATTTCAGACCTTTCTTCCTATAGTTAATAACTTGTCTTGACTGGACAGCCCCTTTAAAGATGACCAATCCACTCTGCTGTGTCTGTTTCAGTAAATTCTTGCATTTCCCAATAAAAGCAGATGAGCATTTTATCGTACAACTTTGCACTGTGTTTACCTCTGTTACTCCTCCTGGAAACATAGGAATAGACTGGACATTACTATTCTCTCATAAAACGTAGATACTGACTGACCGCTAAGATTTTATATTCCTGGTAGGACCTTTAAAGTCAATTGTCAGAGTTAAACCCAGCCTAACCCAACCAGTATAATGTGGTTTCGCCACACTTTGACGCTCCTTCAGGTACCATATATCGAAGATATCAAATGTTTATATAGGAAAAATTCCTGTAATACAGCGCATGTGATATGACTAAATGTCATAGGGATGACTAATAAGATTTTATATTCTTTGTTGGACTTTTAAAGTAAAACTCCATAGATTAACCCAGCCTAACAAAGCTAGTAGAGTATCATGTGGTTTCGCCACACTTTGGTGCTTCCTCAGGTACCATATATCAAAGATATTCAATGTTTATGTAGGAAAAATTCCTATAATACAGCATGTGATATGATATGTTTAATTTGGAGGTTGGCTGAATACTCTAGCTGACCGCTTTGATTGTATATTCTTGGTCAGATTTTTACAGTAAAACACCATAGATCAACCCAGCCTAACCCATCTAGTTTAATGTTGTTTCGCCACACTTCGATGCTCCTTCAGGTACCATATATCAAAGATATTATTTTTTTATATATGAAAAAATTATGTAATACAGTATGTGATATGTGTCATATTGATGTTGACTGGATGCTCTTTAGCTGACTGATAAGATTTTATATTCTTAGTCGGACTTTTAAAGTCAAACGCCATAGATGAACCCAGTCTAATCCAACTAGTTTAATGTTGTTTCGCCACACTTCAATGCTCCTTCAGGTACCATATATCAAAGATATTCAATGTTTATATAGGAACAAATTATATAATACAGCATGTGATATGATATGTGTAATATTGATGTTGTCTGGATGCTTTTTATCTGACTGATAATATTTTATATTCTTGATCGGACCTTTAAAGCCAAACACCATAGGTAAACTCAGCCTAACTCAACTATATAATTTTGTTTCGCCACAATTCGGGGCTTCATCAGGCACCATATACCAAAGATATTCAATATTTCTATAGAAAAGAAATATCTATCATACAGCATGTGATATGATATGTTTCATGTGGCAAATTTTCTGTCTCTGTATGAAATGGAGATAAAAGGAGGCAGAGCAGGGCATCTTCATGTATGTATGGGATACATACATTAGACCTAAATCTACAAAAAAAACTACCAATACTATTAACAGCCTGATCTCAGTGCCAAGAAAAGTGATTAAAAAAAAACCAAAATGAGAAAACGAAGTCCTTAGCTATTTTCATCAAAGTTTGTACCCTTGACAGAACAGGGTCTGCTAATAAGGGGGCAGCATAATAGGATGCACTGACAGGACTCTAATTGACCCACTCTATATATAGAATTTATTGATTTTTTTTGTAGAAATTGGTGCCTAGGGAAATAGGTTCACACTAGGTCAGATAGCAGCTGGGTACGTACCCACGAGAGGAATGCAGAGCCCCATGTGCTGTGAAGAATGAATTCTGGAGTAATCCTATCAATGGACCACGAGATGAAATTTTCTCCATATCCACCATATGTACCTATAGTCTCTCTGAATAGTTTTTTTTTTTTTTTTTTTTTTTGGGGGGGGGGGTCTGCCAGTAAATGAAAAATTGAATTTTATTTGACTTTGATGGTAGAAACGCTGTCACGGAAGACCGAACATACAAGATCCTGTGTAATTGCTCCTGTGATACAGGAGCGCAGAATAGAAAATGCCATATGTGTGTTTGGGCAAGAGCTACGGACCGTGAAACCCAATGGATCCTCGGACGGCCAAATCCTCGTACGGGCCTGGCACAGGAATCTACGAATGACTGGCATGGTACATCCCATAAGCCGTTACATTAGCATGGAAAATTGTCAACAAAATCCCTTTTAAAGAGCCTCATTTCCCCCTCTCTTGACGACTCAGATGGCTGTGGTTTCAATGGGGGCTGTGTAATACTTTTTTTCTCCTGTGGGAGCGCTGCAGGGAAATTCATCACTTACAGTTGGGTTTTCCCAACCATTACAGCTGATCGATTGAGGTCCCATCATCGGGTTTTCTTGTGCTCAAGGTTGATTAAAGCCCTAAATTGCAAGCTTTGGATGTCTCTCCTATATTGCACCGCCTCGCCTTGTTTGTTATCCTTCTTATGTCCTGATACACTTCAGTGGATTGCTGTATATTTTAGCAATACTCGGCTTCTCTCTGACAGGTTTTTGGAAATGTTTCAGATAAATATAATATACCGGGAAGGTAATTTTTAGAAAATCTTGGAACCAGTTACCAAATCGTGTTATTCCCGAAAGCTTCTTCATTTACATTCGACTGCGGCGTCTGTAAAACTCGGCGTGAACGTATCGATAATTAATGCCAAGTCCCTGTCTGATATTTAAAGGGTTAATCGGAGCCGCAGAACATTCTCAAGTGGAATGTGAGCATTTTGCATGTTAAATAGCCGGCGCATTCGGCAGCTGTGCGGCCATCTTTATACACCCCCCCCACCAGCTCCTAATAGGTCACTCCCCACCAAAGCGCTACCTGTCTGCCTAGTCCTAGGTCTGGCCCCCTCCCTGGCTGCGGTGTCACTGTTTATAACATACTCCGCTTTGGTTATTATGGCAGGTGTGTAGTGCGAGGCACGTGCCCCGGTTTTGGGTCCCGGTAGCCGCTGGCACATCACGCAGGCAGGTTTATGAATATTTCATGAGATGAGGAGGGGGGTGAAGATGTGCCGGGGCGCTCACAACATCTGGCGGGTCTCAGGGGGAACCCGGCTCTGTGCAGCAAGGCAGAAACTGTAAAGTATGAAGAAAAAAAAAGGAAGCAAAGAAGGGAGAGTGTGAAGAGACCGGAGGAGAGGAACACAGAGCGTGTCGCGGAGAGGAGACATTAATGCTAGAGGATGGGAAGAAACAGGCAGCGAGGAGCTAACCGAGACACAATAATATATACAGAGCTGTCTACATAGCAAGACGGAAATCAGGGGGCGCCACGTCTGTCACATACTCACGTCGTTACCATTATTGGGGGTCCCCAGTGTGGGGTATCACACCTCCATCTTCTATGAAATAACAGAAGTGCTACACGTTTGACTCTTAATTACTTTGCTATTATCTATCTCATATCTATCTATATATCTATTATCTATCTATTATCTATCCCATATCTATATATCTTCCTATCTGATATCTATTTATCTATCTATCATCTATCTATTATCTATCTATTATGTATCTATATATCTATATATCTTCCTATCTATCTCATATCTATTTACCTATCTATCTATTATCTATCTATTATGTATCTATTATCTATATATCATCTATCTATTATCTATCTATATCTATCTATTATCTATCTCATATCTTTTTATCTATCTATTATCTATCTATTATCTATCTTTTATCTATCTCTATTATCTATCTATTATCTATCTCATATCTATTTATCTATCTATCATCTATCTATCTTTTATCTATCTTTTATCTATCTATTATCTATCTATTATCTATCTCTATTATCTATCTATTATCTGTCTATCTATTATCTATCATCTATCTCATATCTATCTATCTATCTATCTATCTATCTATCTATTATCTATCTCCTATCTATCTATCTATCTATCTATCTATTATCTATCTGTTATCTATCATCTATCTATCTATCTATTATCTATCTGTTATCTATCATCTATCTATCTGTCTATTATCTGTCTGTCTATCTATCTATTATCTATCTATTATCTATCTCTATTATCTATCTATCTATTATCTATCATCTATCTCATATCTATCTATCTATCTATCTATCTATTATCTATCTCCTATCTATCTATCTATCTATCTATCTATCTATCTATTATCTATCTGTTATCTATCATCTATCTATCTGTCTATTATCTGTCTGTCTATCTATCTATCTATCTATCTATCTATCTATTATCTATCTATCTATCTGTCTATTATCTGTCTGTCTATCTATCTATCTATTATCTATCTATCTATCTGTCTATCTATCTATCTATCTATCTACCCATCCACCATCTCTGCACGTACTTGCCAGTACTTTACCAATAATTATTTTGCTCACCTAAAAATTGCACAAATCAATACCGTCAGATTTTATACAAGCTCCCGGCTGCCAGCGGTTAAAATCCCAATTCCAAAAATCCAATAAACTGTTGTCGCAGTTGGACCCATCTCCCCATCCTGCAGCGATGACGCCGTTCCTTGAAGACACACATTACTATGCATTTGCACCTAAATTGCTTGATTGGCGTTAAGCAAGAACTTCCCTGTAGGGAAATTCAGGAGGAAAAAAAAAAAAAGATTTTCTACAAAGATCAGTAGAAGCTGGTAATAAGTAGCGATAATGGGAGGGGGCGCTGGCACTGTGCCAGGGGAAGGGGAAAAGGTTGCCCTGCTAGGAAGTTACTCAGAGAGTAGGAGAACCTTCATCTTCTGGCTCCTGGAGGTGGCAATAAGCCGGGGTTTATACTGAATAATAGCACAGACTTATTCTCATACCTCTTACATAGAGATTGGCATTGAATAGCGACATAGAAAAAGCATAACAGATGATGCCAAGATGAGTGCAGGCATGCATTTGATAAAGACATGGCAACGTAACACAGTTTCTGCCTGCACCCAACACCGCCGCCCTACAGGCAGCAAATAATACCGTACGTCCCTCATCTGCTCCGTTCTACAGACTGGAAACGGTTGGAATGGAAATCATCCTAAATTTCCAAATTTTGGTTAAAAATTAAGAATGAGATACTAATACATGCATTCATTCTTCCGAGCGCAAAAACTAGCACTGACTCAAGTCTTGAGGCAAGGAGAAAGCTGGCTAACGTGGCACATCCGCCATGGCTGCCAACAAGAGACGCAACGAAACGAATGAATCCTGGTTGTAATTTGGCATCCGATACACTGTACATCCATGGAGTAAGCCGGCAGTGAGGGTCCTCAGGTATTTCCATAGGTAGCAAATCCCAAAAGGCAGGAATTCTTCCTGGAGTCTGGAATATGCGGCCACTTCCACAGCGAGTGACGGCGCTTCGATGCAAACGGAAAAAAAGGACGAGATATGGAAAGCAAAGAGGCAGATGGGGAATGTCTGGGAAAAATGCCCAATTCCTAAGATATCCCTCTGTCTGGGTGTTTGAGAGGCCACAGAAAAACAGACGCCCCGAATCAAGAAGCGGCGGGCGCCACCACCATTGCCGGTCTGCAGACGAGGGAGCCCATATTCCAGGTTGCAGCTGCAAAAAAAAAAGACCGAGCAGGATCCCAGAATATATATAGGCTGCTACCTGCTGATATGTCCATCGGATACCTGCTCCATCTCGTCCTGTCTCTTCCTTCTGTCTAACCCTCTCTCTCACTCTCCTGCTTCTCTGTCTGTCTCGCTCACGTTGTATGTTGTGTCATCCTCAATGGCGCCTGTGCCAAACCACCTCCCGCCTGCCTGGGTATGCGGTGCCAGCTTCCCTGGCCCCATGCTGCCACACTTGGCACCTTCTCAGCTCCAGCTTGTGTGGCATCTGTCCATCTTTCCGTCTGTGATCTCCCATCCTCCTCCCTACCGTCGCCCCCCGGACCTATGGCACCAGTGCCAGCTATCTGCAAAATTGGCAGCGACAAAGCCAAGTTGTTTTCCCGCAGCTGCTGAGCATTGGATTTCCTTTTTAGAAGAAGCACAGAATGGGCACAAATGGGGAACGGAGGCGAAATCCGACAAGGGACCAGTCGCTTGATACACAGAACCACGCAGGCAGGTAGTCTGTCTCGTGTTACACACAAAACGACGCACCAATTTCCTATCACACTTGGTTCCTGTCCGGGGACCACAATCGTCGATACACCTGGCCAGGCTGGATAACAGCATAGACACACAGGCTTCACACTGAACTTGGGCAGCTCTCCAAGTATGAAGCAGATGCACCACAAAAGTTGCGAAATATTTCTGAAAATGTCATCGGACACCCATGAGTTAATTCCTGCATGTTCAACCGTGATTTATTTAGCTGCGCTATTCGTTCTCCATATGTAGCTATTGGGTACAGGCTCCTAATTTACAGATAACGAGAGACATGTCCATTGAGTGACATGTAGGAGCACGTCATGCGTTCCTCACCATGGAGGAACGAACACATGAGGTGCACAAGGCAGGGGATAGCACACAGATATGGCTGCACCTGCATCTTGTGATACGGTTTTGTGGTTTTTCGTGCAAATTTTGGGGGCGCAGCTGGAGAGACAGAAGCAGGGAGGAGGCACTTTCAGATCCTCACACCTTCAACTGTGGCCTGGGCAGGGAAATTCCACAATGGACAACAAATATGGCCACCGAATGCCTTCAAACTGGCTACTATTTCAAATGGGAAAAATCTCTGTGGACGCAAAATAGTGGCTCAGACTGACTGTATAAGGCACCGATCTTTGTAGCACAGAGGTGCAATAAGTAAACTGCTCCTAATTTTTGCAGGGCTGGCTCGATTATTGATTCTCTGTGTGCTCAAATCAAGTGAACTGCTCCTAATTTTTGCAGGGCCGGCTCAATTTTTGGTTCTCTGGGTGCTCAAAACAAGTGAACTCCTAATTTTTGCAGGGCTGGCTTGATTCTTGGTTCTCTGGGTGCTCAAAACAAGTGAACTGCTCCTAATTTTTGCAGGGCTGGCTCGATTCTTGGTCCTCTGGGTGCTCAAAACAAGTGAACTGCTCCTGGTTTTTGCAGGGTTGGCTCGATTCTTGTTTCTCTGGGTGCTCAAAACAGTTTTTGCCATTTTGGTTCTTAGGGCAGATCAATCACGGAGATATTCCTCATTGAATTGTTCTTTCTATCACCTAAATAAGTGGTGCCACCATATAAAAAGATCTCCAATCCCAGTTCTTTTATCATGGTGGAACGCAGATAAATTTTGTAAATTTTGTTTGCAAATGTCTGACCTTTATGTACCATACTAGTATGATTATGGCTCATTTACGTTGCTGCACATTGTTTGGCGACACATGGAGGTCACTCTTGCAGACCCGTAAGTACATCATGTGGGGCCATTTGCTGCAGTCTCCCACAGAGCTTGACCTCCATAGGACAAAGTCCAATGGATCATGTCAAAAGTTGTTGGACATTGTCTTAAAGTGTAACTAAACTTTTATACGTTTTTGATAAGTTGTAGCCTGTCAAGAGGCTTTGTAGATCAGTGGAGGTCTCAGTCCTGGACCCTCTCCGACTTCTCAAACTGTTGGGCAGAAGGGTTCAGCTCCAGCATGAGTGACTTGATAGCCGTATACGGACCCATAGACTTACATTGGAGCTGAGCTTCTGCAAAGTGGTTTAAGAGAAAGTTGAGGGCCAGGAAAGATCCCCCCTGAAAAATAGGAATACAAATTCTATTTGAAAAATACCTCTGTGTGCTTTATGTAAAGTCAGAGATGCAGAAGTCCAACGTTGGTCCATAGTTGGAAACGTACTGCAGATTGTGGATAAACAGCTTAAAATACGGCCATGTGCAAGAGCTCTGATGGTGACCGCAAGCTCACAAAATCAACCTTAAAAAGGGTAGATCACTTTCATGCCATGCAGGAATAAATGTCCAGAAGTCCAAATCTTCAGACCATAGTCTTTACCTCTTATGAGACCCCCAAAGACATGGTGGAGCACTAATGAATGAGTATAGCCCACCATGATATATCCTCATGAATTCAGACCCAACTGTCAACATAAAACGTATTTTTGCAAGTAAAGTTGCAGAAAGGTCTGTAGACAACGAAAGCCTCAGTCTGATCCTTTCTAACATGAAAGGAGCAAATATCCATACTTGACTTTGCAATGCATGGGTTAAAAAAGGTAATTTCTATCTTACAAAATGATGGTTTCTGTCTTCTCTAATTGTGTCTCTGTAGCCTACTGCTTCCTCTGTGGTGTCTGCTTTTAGAGCTTAAAGTTCAGAACTCAGAGGTATCCCCACAATCCTGATTCAGTGCTAAGGCCCCTGTGGTGTCTGCTTATGGAGCTTAAAGTTCAGAGCACAGTGAGACCCCTGCGATCCTGGTTCAGCGCTACAGCCTCTGTGGTGTCTCCTTATGAAGCTGAAAGCTCGGAGCTCAGAGGCCCCCCCCCCCGATCCTGGTTCAGCACTAGAGCTCCTGTGGTTTCTCCTTGTGGAACTGAAATCTCTGAGGGACCCCCACAATCCTCATTCATCACTATGACCTCTGTGGTGTCTGCTGGCGGAGCTCAAAATTCAAAGCTCATTGGAAGACCACATCCATGATCGTGATGCAGCGCCATGGCCATTGTGATGTCTGCTTGTGGAGCTGAAAGTTCAGAGCTCAGTTTAATCCCGACAATCCTGATTCAGCGCTACATTTCTTTGGTGTCTGCTTGTGGAGCTGAAAATTCAGAGCTCAGTTGGACCCCCACGATCCTGATTCAGCGCTATGGCCTCTGTGGTATCTGCTTGTAGAAAGTTAAGTGCACAGTTTGATCCCCACAATCCTGATTCAGCGCTACATCTCTGTGGTGTCTGCTTGTGGAGCTGAAAATTCAGAGCTCAGTTAGACCCCCACGATCCTGATTCAGCACTGTGGCTTCTGTGGTATCTGCTTGTGGAGCTGAAAATTCAGAGCTCAGTTGGACCCCCACGATCCTGATTCAGCGCTGTGGCCTCTGTGGTATCTGCTTGTGGAAAGTTCAGAGCACACTTTGATCCCCACAATCCTGATTCAGCGCTACATCTCTGTGGTGTCTGCTTGTGGAGCTGAAAGTTCAGAGCTCAGTTAGACCCCCACAATCCTGATTCAGCGCTACATCTCTGTGGTATCTGCTTGTGGAGCTGAAAGTTCAGAGCACAGTGTGATCCCTCGCAATTCTGATTCAGCACTATGGGGTCATCCCTGTTTTTCCAAGAACAGCGGCACTCCTTCACCTACGACTGCAAAGGCAACTGAAGCCATGCCAGTTCACTGCCATGAAGCTGCAATATGGTCCTTATACTTAATGTATGGCAAAGGAGCAGGGAAATACTGTGAAAGACATCTTCATCATTGTGACTGCTTCATCCTCAGGTCGGAGGTCTCAGACATTAAATCTTGTCTATTCATAAAGTAATAGCAAATACTAGTGATATGCTATCACTTTATAGAAGTTTTTCAGTTCCAGTGGTTAAATGTAAAGGTAGAGTAACACTATAATGCATTAAATTGCTGAACGCGGAAAAAAAACCTCTTACAAACTTAGAAAAGTTTATCGGGATTACTTCTCCAGCACCAACACATCATTAGGGCTCTGGGTTATTTCATTACACCAATTCTAACGGTTTTTTTTTTTTTTCGCTTTGCATGGTACAATTAAAAACCAAAGCAAAAAAAAAAACCCATTAACGACAGAAAACCATTAAAGACAATGACCCGCAAATGAAAGAAAGAGAAAAAAAACAAGCATTAAAACCAGGGAGCTCTCAATGATTCCGTGTTTTCTGGCTTTTAAGTGCCTCTGCGAGGACTGGTGTTGGCAAGCGTCGGCCTTTTTGAACTTTAAACAAGGCTCTTCCTTAGCCGCAGCCTCGTTGCTGTCGTCCTGTGGTTGGTCCGGCCGGGAAAGGGTTAATGCCCCAACGCCAATTTCGGGCTGTTCAAACTGTTAGCTCCTTTCATTTCATTATTAATTATTCACTTAAATTGTCTTTCTTGTAATTCAGTGAGTGCGAGGTGGCAGAGTCGTTAACAGACTGCTGCCTTTAACAGGTATTCTTTTAAGTGGCTTTTGATGCTTCTTCATTATTAATTCATACTGAAGCACTAATGACTATAAATGCATTGAGTATTAATGGGTTTCCAGGAGCCCTTCTGGTGGAATTCAGCGTTAATTAACACTCAGATGCCAGGCGGGTCTAGCACAGTAATAAGTTACAAAGTTCTCTATGGACTCCGGGCCTGTCTGTCTGTTTAACCCCCTCTCATTTGTCACTGCAGCTCTATAAAAGATAATACGTGCTCCGTGTTCCCGCTATGGAGCCTCGGTACATCACCTGCCGACATAGAGAGACAATTACTGTAATCAAGGCAATAAAAACTGGCATTAAAGAACATTTCCTTGTGAAAAATGCAAACCAAAAAATAAAAAAAATGGAAATATATCCATTTTATGTTTTGGGGAATTATGCCTTTTATGTGGGTAATGTATAATATCTGACAACTAATGGTGGCCATACCAGTGACTGTATGGGCTGTCACCCAGGTTCCCGAATGTCTTATAGAATGTAACATGACTTATTTGTCCTTCAAGGTTTGTGGCAAACATCTACTGACAAGTCTGCTTGTGGAGCGGCAAGTTCAGAGTTCAGTGGGCATTAAATGTAAAGTTGCTGCTTCTCTCACATTCCCTGTAATCAGTGTTCTAGCCTGTGTGTCTGTTTTCTTCAACTTTGTCTCTGTAGCATCTGCTTGTATCTTACATGTGATTTTACCTGAAGAAGTTAGATACTTAAAAACGCGTTGAAATAAACGACCACCTTACTGTACCATACTGGGATATAAATCTCCATTCTGTCGCCAGTGCGGAATATTGCCCACTAACATCCTTTATAGTCTGATGAAGAGCTACAAGTTCAGAGCTCAGTGGGTAGTTCCTGTGAAGTTGTTGTTTCGCTCTCATTCTCTGCACTCAGTGCTCAGGCCTGTATGTCTCTGCCTTCTTCAACTTCTCTGTAGGTTCTGAGGTGTCTACTTGTAGAGCTACAAGTTCAGAGCTCAGTTGGTAGTTCCTGTGTGAAGTTGTTTTTCTTTTTCTCCCTGCACTCACTATTCTAGTATTGTACATTTTCTTCCTCACCTGTATCTCTGTAGTGCACTGCACTCAGTGCTCAGGCCTTTGTGTCTCTATCATCAACTTATCTGTAGCATACTGCTTGCTACAAGTTCAGATACCAATGGGTAGTTCCTGTGAAGTTGTTGTTTCTCTCTTGCTCCCTGCACTCACTGCTCTAGTATTGCATCTCTGTTTTCTCCACCTGCTTTTCTGTAGAATACTGCTTCATCTGAGGTGTCTATTGTGGAGCTGAATGTACAGAGTTCAGTAAGCCTTCCCTGTAAAATGACTGTCTTTCTCCTGCTCTCTGCACTTGGTTATCTCACCTGTGTGTCTCTGTCTCTCCATTTGTGTCTCTGTTGCATACTGCTTCCACTGAAGTGTCTGCTTGTGGAGTTTGCAAGGTCAGAGCTCAGTGGGCATTCCATATAAAGTTGTTGTTTCTCTCGCTCCCTACACTCAGTTCTTTGGTACTGTATCTTTGTTTTCTCCTCCTGTGTCTCTGTAGTGTATGGCTTCCTCTCAGGCATCTATTGTCGAGCTTCAAGTTCAGAGCCCAGTCAGCTTTCCCTGTAAAGTTGCAGTTTATCTCCCTCTACCTGGGCATTCCATATGAAGTTGTTGCTTCTCTTTCTCCCTGCACTCAGTGCTTTCATATATTATCTTTGTCTTCTCCACCTGTGTCTTTGTAGCATTCTGCTTCCCCTAAGGTTTCTGCTTGTGGAGTTGCAAGTTCAGAGTTCAGTCAACTTTCCTTGTAAAGTTAGTGTTTCTCTCCCTGGGCATTCCATATGAAGTTCTTGCTTCTCTTGCTTTTTGCCCTTAGTGCTTTCCCGTAGTTTCTTTGTCTTCTCCACCTGTGTTATTGTAGCATGCTGCTTCCCTTGTGGAGCTGCAAGTTCAGAGTTCAGTGGGAATTCCCTGAAGTTACTATTTCTTTGTCAGTACTTGCACTTCATGCTGTAGCCTGGGTCTCTCAATCTTCTCCTACTGTGTATCTGCAGCATACTGCAGCCTCTGAGGTGTACGCTTACGGAGCTGCAAGTTCAGAGTTCAGTGGGCATTCCCTGTGAAGCTTCTGTACTTCTTTCTCATTAAGCCTGGGTCCCCGTGTCTCCTCCACCCTTCCCTCGCTCACACTTACATGGCTATCCAACAATCATTTTTTTGGGCAGAAATTATGATTTTAACAAACAGGCTATGTAAAAATGATGACCTGATAGAAAACACAAAAGTTGAAGTTAGTCAGCACTTCTTTACAAAGTAAAATAAATAGACAGGTGCCAATTTGCTGAGTCTGCAATGTGAAAGCATAAAAGCACAAATATGCAGAAGTAGCCTAGAGGGGTTCAGATATATGCAAACATATTTTATATTATTAGTTTACATAGCATTTTACTTATATTTACTATGTTTAGAATTGTGAGGGTCTTAGGGCACATTTTGATCAAATGTAAAAGACCTTATTGATGAAACATCTGTCCACTGGGCACACGTTACTGACTAGACCTGAGAACAAGCAGAGACTGTGCTCTTTTTGATTTTGCTCAGACGTGGATATATATCGTATATATTTTGCACTGATTAAGGCTAACAAGCTGAAAACATAGTTGGACCCAGATGCAAAAAGGAAAATATGCATGAGGATTATCCCCCTTCTGTAGACAGGTTGCTAGAGAAGAGATGAATGGCTATTTGAACAATGCATGGTTGCCCCCAATAATCTATATCACAGCCAATATTGGGCAAATGACCCCATAAGGTATCATCTTGCATGATGAAAACAAGTTATCACCTATCTACTCGTTAATCAGTGGGGGTCCGACCTCTAGGATCTGCACAATGGTTGACTTTTCATTGTTTTAAGGTGGAAGGTAGACTTAAGTCCATCAAGTTCAACCTATAGCCTCACATGTTGATCCAGACGAAAGCAAAAACGCCATGTAGCAGACATTAATAGGGGAACAATTGCTTCCCGATTTCATACGGCAATCATACTAGTTCCCTGGATCAACGCCCATAAAATGTCAATGAAATAAGCCACATACATGAATGGCCTCTGTTCCAACTCCACTATTTGTTCCTTCAGAGAAATGGGTCAGGAGACCTCCATTCTGCTAATATATGGGGGACCCAGTTATTACTAATACTTAACCGTTCCTGCTCCAAAACTATGTGCCAATACTGAAAAATAAAAATTGAGCAGCCACCTGACACCGATAACCCTCTCCATGACCATACGGTTGGGGGCCTCACAGAATGGTATGGTGGGCCCCATGCAGCTCCCAGGCTTTAGGGTTTGCTTCCTTACTTTAGATCTTTGGGTTCAATGGAAAGATTGACTCATGTGTAGCCAAATCGGCAAACGTATGACAGCTGGCAGCCAAATCATTGGGTCTGGCTCACAGATACTCGACAGAACATGTATGTTTATCACTATGGGGAAAGGAGCATAAGTCACTGCCAGACATCAGGAGCATCACTAATCTCCCAGTCAATCTGGCATATTAAAATCTAACATCCAGAGATTAAAGCGTGTCTCCTGTTCACTAGTGTTATCTATGAGTAACGTCAAGAGGTCAAAAATGCATTAAGGCTTTATCTATGGATTTGTTATAAATTAAGCCATGATTTTGTGGATGTGGAGCACCGGAACTACAATTCTATTGCAATATTATTTAGGATTTCCTTATGTCTTCTGATTCAAACAAAAAAAATATATGGAAAGATTTTAGAGTTAAAATGGTAACTCAACCCGGGTACACCACTATCAAGCTTTTTTATAACTTGGGACACTTAAGAACCACCTTGCCGCTCTAGAAATGGCAACCATGAACAGTATTGCCACTCGGTATAACAGATTCAAGGGTATGCCTTGGTCTTCATCATTTAACCTCTGTACAGGGATCTGGTCTTACATAGGGACTTTATGGGGTCGGCTACTGATCGGTGGTGCAGGCTGTCAGAATGGTAAAGGTAGCCGGATCAGAAGATAGACAAGGTACAAAACCATCGGGCAAGAGAATGGTCAGTAAACAAGATCAGAAAAATTCACCAAAAAACAAGAGCTAATAATTAAGAAGTGTGAACCAGGCAAACGGAACTATAACTGGTAGCTTCCAGCAGTAATCTGGGTGTGGTGCTGCCCAATTGGCCAAGGTATGGAGCCGATTACTGTAGCTGACAGCACGTACACCTATACTGCCAAACGGGAAGGCACTGGAGGTCAGAGCCACCAAAGTCAGTAACTGGACAAAGCCCGAGCCACTCAGAGCTTATGGTCCCCATGTCTTCCCCATCACCAGTGCCGATATCCACAGCAGGAGACAGACCCAAATTGGTTGTTATGAGGTTTGGCAAGAAGGTGGGATTCTAGGTCAAGTCATCAACCAATGGTGGGTAACCTACAATGATAGTGACAGGAGCGATATGGTCCAAATGCCCAACCACTCTTTGAATAAGGGTGAACAGCAAGTGGGTCCCAATCTGCACAGCCCCCAATCATCTGGTAACGGACATGTTTGTTTGTGCTTGACGGCTGCTCACAGGTCAAAGAGGAGGTACCAGTGATGGGTATACTCCAATGGTGCGCTGGGTGGCTATTTCTAAAGATATATTGACAGAATAAAAGTATTTTCACTCTGACATCTCAAATGTTAATAGCCCGTCAAGGTTCACTGCAGTATTTGGAATTGCCTCAGTCTGAAAACATGGCCCCTGAACCCGAAAAAGTTGTGTTTCCCTGAGCTAGAACCACTTGTGGACACAGACAGGAAAGGGGCCCTGGACAAGAACAATATAAGGGCCCTTTCAGTACCGTAGCTCATCGTAATGCACAATTCCCCTTGCATTGGAGATGGTAATGGTCCTCCTTACCTATTGTGGGCCCCTATGCGGCTGCACAGGTTACCCTAATGATATGTCCGCCCCTGGATAGAACATATAAAGCACCAGGAATGGGGTTTGTGGCAAAATTAACCAGCAGTAAGGATTCAGATTTTCACCATGGTTCCATGTTTTCTTCGTGTAGTCTCACACCCAAAATATCGTCTCCAAATCATTGTCTTCAATTACGTCACCCATCCACCCGTAACACTGTCCTTAGACCGCCCAAAGGCGAGGCTCAAAAACATCAAAAATTTAGCCAAGAAATGGAAAGATTCTAATAAAATCCTTTTTTTTTTGCGTAGAAATATCAAATTTTGACAAAATTTGTGAATTTTGGATTACGTTCTTACTTCATTGTAATTGGGGCACGGACAGATTATTTGATCCTGCGAGTATTAAAAAATTAGACCAAAGATTGGGAATTTTAAAAATGTGATTGAGAAACCAATCGATAGATATCCAACTTATAACCTCGGGGGAAATATTTAAGGAATCGAGGGCCAATCATGTTTTTTTGAAATTGTAGGGTGAGCAAAGTATCTTTGGAAGAATATGACAATTTTGTGGATTGAAAAACATCTATAAAAATACAAAAATTAATCTCAATGATCAATTTTTGAAATAGTATTTTTTGTCTAAGAAGTAGTCCAATGCAATACAAGATCTGGCCAACAGCACTGAGCCCCGCAGATGGGATGTCGGGAGCATGGCGATCAGAAGGCTGCCAGATCGGGGAAATCCAAGGTTGGATAAGCTAAGATACCCCCCAGTGAGAAGCCCCGTGTTCACACCCCAGACGCTTCATTATCATCATTAAAAGTGCAACCGAGTTTTTAGGCTGGGGATTAGGTGTGAGAAGTGAACAGGCTGTGGGGGCAAAAGGATCTCCAGATGGCACGGGGCCAAAACAGAAGGGGCCCCAGTCACAGTGGAGTTAATTTGTTAACTCGTTCCAGACCACAATCTGTCAAATATCAAATCAAAAGCCAAAATAAGTAAAAAATATAGCTTTTTTTTTACACCTAGGCCGTCCTAAATCCTCGTTATCAGGTATATTATTAATGATTTTTTTTTAATACCTCTAAACTTAAAACTTAAGAAAAAAGCAAAAAACAATATATACGGTATAGAAAATATGGAAAAATTGCTGCAATTTTTAAAAACGCCACAAAATGCCAAAAGTAAAAGCACGGTGTAGGCTTAAAAAAAAGTAGCTAAAAAACCCCCTGCAATATATGTGTGTTAATTCACATTTTAGATGTTCATTCTAAGTTTATAAATGTGGATTTTGTGGCTGAAAAATCCATGTAAACAAACACTTAAAGAATTTTGCCACTTTTTGTGTGGTTTCTGTGTATAAGGCACTTTTGCTGTTTCTTTTAAATCAGAGTACGTTCGCATAAAAAAAAATGTATTTGTTTTTTTGGGAGGTTGAAAAATCCATGTCACAAAAACTTTGGTGTTGTTTTTTGTTATTTTTGCATATAGGGAGGTGTTTTTTTCCGGTTCCATTGACTCTCCAGTCAAATTTGGAATATTTATTCAATCAGGTACATTTCGGGAATTGTCTTTGTGTTTTTTTTTTTATTTTTCGAAGCAGAAACTGATTGAACACGGGCTTTGTGCTTACAGAGACTTTTTTGTACACTTTTCAGAGCAGAAACTGAGCAAAAAGACAGCCACAGCTAGGTGCAAACGGTGCCATTTAGACGCCGGTGCAGCTGCCGACTTTTCCCAGGCGAAACCGCTTCAAGAATACAATAATTATGCTCTTTTCCTGAGGAAGCTTCCCCAGCGGTGGCTTTCACTCTATAATGAACATGTCACTTCTTTTTAACCGTTTTACGATTCCCAAACTCTGATGTGGTTAAAAGTAGTGAAATTATACAAAACATGTGTTATGTTCATTTTACGGGGTGCTTTTTCAGGTGGATTCCAGGTCGGAATCCCCCTGAAAAAGCCGTTGTGTGCAACTACTCCTGTTTTTTTCAAAATTTTGTTTAAAAAAAAGGTTTCAAATTGTCAAAATCAAGTAAAAAAATGTATCAGCCAGAAATATGTAGCTGAAGCCTGAGGTTCACAAACTAAAAGCAACTAATTTATTTCTAGGTTTTATAAATGTAACCCGAGACTCCAGCACTTACCGTGCACCTTATAGATTGTAAGCTCAGACGAATTCTTTCTCTTCTTGTCCCCGGCTGCTGAATATTACAATAAGGAAAATTTTGTAATTTCCCCTAATTTCGCTCCCTTGCCGCGCTGCGGGAAACGTCGGAGCTCTAGCAATCAATAATAATAAATAGTAATGTGTATGGTGTATATGATTGTGGCTGAGGCCCTTCTGTCAGGCGCGGGGTTTAGAGGGAATGAATTGGAGAGGGAGGGGGGTGCGGAGACGCTGCAGATGGCTGCAACCTATAAGTGCATCTAGGGATAAAGCCGGGGACGGGGGGGTGTAGAGGACACTTAGGCCGGACATCTGCTCCGAGAGTAAGCTTAGCTGCCGAGTTGTACTGGTAGAAAAAAATATTCTACATGAATTAATTTTGTGTATTTTTTTTCCGACACTTGTCACGTGCATTTTTTTTGGGTGTGATCATGTCTACTCTACTTTTGGAATTTTACGGGTTTTCTATAAATCAATTAGTCACCAACGTTCCGATATAAATAAATCAATATCGCGATGGTCGATGCAGCAGACGACCCTACGACATGACTATAATTCAGGACAGACATCCTGATCCCGCGTCGAGGTAATCAGTTCTCCCCCCAAGGAGGCCATACAATAGAGCACCAGATCACCCTTGCTGCTTAAAAGCAAGTCTATCGTATTGTCTCGTTTCACAGCCAATGAATAATAACACCCCCTACACCCACAAAAGAAAAGAATGGAAAAAAAAAAAAAAAAGAACTTGACAACTGCCCTCATCATCCCCCTCCCTCGCTCTAGAGGCTTGTAGACAGATGGCATGTAAAGCGAGGACAAGCAATGCAGAGAGTGACAGCTGTCAGCGAGGTTGCACTGACACACGTCACCTCGCTGTCCTGGGCTTATGTTAGATGCTCGGCCTCCGACAAATACAGCGGAGGGAGTGTGACAGCCGTAGTGCCGCCTGTGTGCCCCCTGTTGGCCAAAAGAGCTGACAATCATTATGCGTAGTGTGCACAGGTAGGAAAAGCTGGGACCAATGTTGCTTGGATGTGAATGTGAGGCCGCGTGACGTGATAGCGCTACAAAAAAAAACCTTTAAAGACTCCGATCAGATATAAAAATGATACTCCACAATAAAATAATGTTTGCATTAAAAGGGGTTGTCACCTACTGATCGGAGGGTGTCTGACTGGCACAACGGGGGTTTTTGTCCCCAACGGGGCATTTTTATTGCAGGTGCAAGATGAAAGGGCAAGTCGGATGCACATTCATTCTGTATGTCGTAAGATAGCAGCCCCAGAGGGCACTGGCGGACACAGACCCAAAATGGCTCATGTGCAAGAACAGTATATGCACAATTCCACCTGCTTTGGAGGTAGAGATGGGCCCCCTGTGCGGTCACACAGATTGCACCAATGGTATGTCCGCCCTTGCCGTAAGAAATAAAAGGATCGGTGGGCGAGCATCGGTGCCGTTCCGTTCTAAAAGTGTCCCATTTTGCCGATTGGTGCCGGTCCCAGCAGTCAGACCGCTACCGTTCAACACGGTTTCAAATATCTTGTGGATGGATGATCATTTATTTTCTCCTTAAAGGACACTTACCCTGAAGATTTCTGTTCATGGGTAAAGGTGGATACCAGGAAAAAAGATCGGTTGCAGGAGCGCTGAAGGAAACTCAAACAACATGTAATGTTTAACCACAACGCGTTTCGACGGGAACACCGTCTTCCTCAGGTGGGAGTTTATTAAAGGGACTCTGTCACCTGAATTTGGAGGGAACAATTTTCAGCCATAGGGACGGGGTTTTCGGGTGTTTGATTCACCCTTTCCTTACCCGCTGGCTGCATGCTGGCTGCAATATTGGATTGAAGTTCATTCTCTGTCCTCCGTAGTACATGCCTGCACAAGGCAATCTTGCCTTGCCTAAAAATTGACGATTTCCACCAAAATGTTCAAAACTCTGCAACATATACCAACGATGATCGTTTTGGTGACATATACCAATGATGATCGTTTTGGTGACATATACCAACTATGGTCGTTTTGGTGACTTATATCAACGCTGATTGTTTTGGTGACATATACCAACTATGATCGTTTGGGGACATTTACACATGATAATCGTTTTGCTGACATACAGTGGGGCAAAAAAGTATTTAGTCAGTCAGCAATAGTGCAAGTTCCACCACTTAAAAAGATGAGAGGCGTCTGTAATTTACATGATAGGTAGACCTCAACTATGGGAGACAAACTGAGAAAAAAAAATCCAGAAAATCACATTGTCTGTTTTTTTATCATTTTTTTTGCATATTATGGTGGAAAATAAGTATTTGGTCAGAAACAAACAATCAAGATTTCTGGCTCTCACAGACCTGTAACTTCTTCTTTAAGAGTCTCCTCTTTCCTCCACTCATTACCTGTAGTAATGGCACCTGTTTAAACTTGTTATCAGTATAAAAAGACACCTGTGCACACCCTCAAACAGTCTGACTCCAAACTCCACTATGGTGAAGACCAAAGAGCTGTCAAAGGACACCAGAAACAAAATTGTAGCCCTGCACCAGGCTGGGAAGACTGAATCTGCAATAGCCAACCAGCTTGGAGTGAAGAAATCCACAGTGGGAGCAATAATTAGAAAATGGAAGACATACAAGACCACTGATAATCTCCCTTGATCTGGGGCTCCACGCAAAATCCCACCCCGTGGGGTCAGAATGATCACAAGAACGGTGAGCAAAAATCCCAGAACCACGCGGGGGGACCTAGTGAATGAACTGCAGAGAGCTGGGACCAATGTAACAAGGCCTACCATAAGTAACACACTACGCCACCATGGACTCAGATCCTGCAGTGCCAGACGTGTCCCACTGCTTAAGCCAGTACATGTCCGGGCCCGTCTGAAGTTTGCTAGAGAGCATTTGGATGATCCAGAGGAGTTTTGGGAGAATGTCCTATGGTCTGATGAAACCAAACTGGAACTGCTTGGTAGAAACACAACTTGTCGTGTTTGGAGGAAAAAGAATACTGAGTTGCATCCATCAAACACCATACCTACTGTAAAGCATGGTGGTGGAAACATCATGCTTTGGGGCTGTTTCTCTGCAAAGGGGCCAGGACGACTGATCCGGGTACATGAAAGAATGAATGGGGCCATGTATTGTGAGATTTTGAGTGCAAACCTCCTTCCATCAGCAAGGGCATTGAAGATGAAACGTGGCTGGGTCTTTCAACATGACAATGATCCAAAGCACACCGCCAGGGCAACAAAGGAGTGGCTTCGTAAGAAGCATTTCAAGGTCCTGGAGTGGCCTAGCCAGTCTCCAGATCTCAACCCTATAGAAAACCTTTGGAGGGAGTTGAAAGTCCGTGTTGCCAAGCGAAAAGCCAAAAACATCACTGCTCTAGAGGAGATCTGCATGGAGGAATGGGCCAACATACCAACAACAGTGTGTGGCAACCTTGTGAAGACTTACAGAAAACGTTTGACCTCTGTCATTGCCAACAAAGGATATATTACAAAGTATTGAGATGAAATTTTGTTTCTGACCAAATACTTATTTTCCACCATAATATGCAAAAAAAATGTTAAAAAAACAGACAATGTGATTTTCTGGATTTTTTTTTCTCAGTTTGTCTCCCATAGTTGAGGTCTACCTATGATGTAAATTACAGACGCCTCTCATCTTTTTAAGTGGTGGAACCTGCACTATTGCTGACTGACTAAATACTTTTTTGCCCCACTGTATATCAACGATGATCGTTTTGGTGACATTTACAAATGATGATCGTTTTGGTGACATATACCAATGATGATCGTTTTGGTGACATTTACAAATGATGATCGTTTTGGTGACATATACCAATGATGATCGTTTTGGGGACATTTACAAATGATAATAGTTTTGGAGACATATACCAACGATGGTCGTTTTGGTGACATATACCAACGATGATCGTTTTGAGGACATTTACAAATGATGATCATTTTGGTGACATATACCAACGATGATCATTTTGGGGACATTTACAAATGATGATCATTTTGGTGACATATACCAACGATGATCGTTTTGGGGACATTTACAAATGATGATCATTTTGGTGACATACCAACGATGATCGTTTTGGTGGCATATACCAATGATGGTCGTTTTGGTGACATATACCAACGATGATCGTTTTGAGGACATTTACAAATGATGATCATTTTGGTGACATATACCAACGATGATCATTTTGGGGACATTTACAAATGATGATCATTTTGGTGACATATACCAACGATGATCGTTTTGGGGACATTTACAAATGATGATCGTTTTGGTGACATAAACCAATGACGATCGTTTAGGTCGATTGATGTCAGACTACCATCATCTATGTTCAGTAACATGTTCACTTAAAAAGAAAAGTCATTTGTCCCTTCCCTGGTATTACTGCTACTGTAATGGCCAATATGGACTTAAAAGTGAATGGCTGCTTGTGAGTAACGCTCTTTGGCCAGATTTTTCACCCATCATCTTT
This sequence comes from Ranitomeya imitator, assembly GCF_032444005.1. Classification (NCBI taxonomy): domain Eukaryota; kingdom Metazoa; phylum Chordata; class Amphibia; order Anura; family Dendrobatidae; genus Ranitomeya; species Ranitomeya imitator. The sequence continues at coordinate 132,349,011 of NC_091290.1, forward strand.
CTTCCACCTACTATGGATGTGGAAACTTGATTTTTTTCCTCTGACCACTCGATCCGAATGTAGCATCAACATTGGCAATGGGTCTATGGAAAACACTGGACTTGGATGACATCCGAGTGTGGTCTGATTTTCACGGACCGCCTGATGGAGAAATGTTGCGAAACCTTTTTTTTTCTCCACCTCCGGAAAAACAGATCCCACTCTGATCAAACTGTTCAGAGTCTGATCAGATTAATTGGACTGTTTTTCTCGGATGGAAAGAAAACGGTTGGGAACCTCCATCAGTTTTATTTTTGCATGCAAGAAAAATGCATCCCACATGGATTATGAAATAGCCGTAGGATAAGGACCGTATCAGCATCCTTGCCAGCAGTCCTGATCTGGTGGGACAATTCTACGAACCGAACAGCAAAAGGAGTGCGGCTTTTTACAGAGGGATTCTCAGTTAACTCGTTCTGCAGCCATTGATATATAGAAGGCAAGCGATGCAAAATTATAAATGAACCCCAATTACAAAAATTATTTTTAACCCCAATTACAAGCGCATACATAAAAAAATTGCCCCAAAGCTCGATAACCCCTTTAGTTTGCACTGTAAAAGACTCAATGACACCCTGATAAAGGAACTATAAAGTTCAATAAAAACCTCTTAGGTTTTGCCAAAACTTCTGCTATAACTCAAAGTACCCCAAAAATTGCTTAGCGGCCCTCCTTTATCTGTCTCCACCACTGCAGTGGGTAATTTTATGTGCATTTGATATAAGTTTTGACTGACATTTATCACATCGAGTGGAATGAAATTAGCGTTGAAGACCCAAATCAGTGGAAGGCTGTGAAGGTTGGAGACTGCAGATGTGTTAGTTGGCAGCTCACACCCTGTTGATTTCGGGGAATCCCTGAAATAAAACTGAAGGTTAATGATGAAGAAGATGACACACCTCAGCGTCTGGCTGCTGCATGTGTTAGAACGGATGTATACACCATGTTGCACCCCACCTTCGCCTGCACACAGTGTTTCCCTCCTCCATGCTGCTTTGTTGTGGGTTTTATGGTTTGCAAGAAATTCTGTCTAAAAAAGAATATTTGCAGAAACAACATATGAAGATGTCGTATCGGGGTAATACTAATCTGTAAAGGAAAAATCCTTTAGTTATATGGATTTCCATCCAATATCTGTGGCCCTTTTTTAAGGGTTAATCCACAACTGGACAACCCCAGGGTAATCCATTTAGTGCCTCACATACAGTAACAACACTGGATATTCACCTCCAGTATTGGTGCCGTACCAGCAATGTTGTCGTTGCTATTCTCGTTGGGTAACGTGACTGGTGCCGCCAGTCTGTGGTGCTAATCAATATTCTGTCATAGAGGCTGCAGCCAATCGGCAGGCGTTGACTGGATCCAGACAAAAAAAATGTCCCGTGAGCGCTGTGCGACCAGCTGTATCGGCGTCGGTGGAAAAAGGTGAGTGTAAGCTTTTCTTATTGTACTCGGGATTTTGGCATTTGGAAAATAGTTATCCAAGTACTGGACAATTCCTTTAAAGCCATGAAGTTATGCAAAACTTGTGTTGCACTATGCAATTCAATTTATGCTTCTCTGGTCTGGTGCCAGTGTGGTCCTAGATGGCAATCGGCCTTCACTCCTCTGACTGGTAACTTGGGCACCATTAATGCTTTCTAAACCCCTTAATATCATGACAAAGCATGATGTCTAGCCATCATTAAGTTTCAGAGTTGGACAGCAATGTATGCTGGTCCAAGGGTGCCATGAGCAGAAGTCAAGGTCAGGTTCCATGTTGGACGGGAATGGATGCTGGTCCAAGGATACCAAGAGCAGAAGTGAAGGCCAGGTTCCATGTTGAACAGGAATGGATGCTGGTCTGAAGACGACATGAGAAGAAGTGAAGGCAAAGTGCCATGTTGGAGAGGAATGGATGCTGAATCAAGAATGCCATGAGCAGAAGTGAAGACCAGGTTCTATGTTGGACAGGAATGGATGCCGGATCGAGGATGCCCTGAGCAGAAGTGAAGGCCAGGTTCCATGTTGGATGGTTATTGATGCTGTTCCGAGGAAACCATGAGCAGAAGTGAAGGTCAGGTTCCATGTTGGATGGCAATGGATGCTGGTCCAAGGATTCCATGAGCAGAAGTGAAGGCCAAGTTTCATGTTGGATGGGAATGGATGCTGGTCCGAGGATACCATGAGCAGAAGTGAAGGTCAGGTTCCATGTTGGATGGCAATGGATGCTGGTCCAAGGTTACCATGAGCAGAAGTGAAGGCTAAGTTCCATGTTGGATGGGAATGGATGCTGGTCCGAGGAAACCATGAGCAGACGTGAAGGCCAGGTTCCGTGTTGGACGGAATGGATGCTGGTCCAAGGATGACATGAGCAGAAGTGAAGGCAAAGTGTCATGTTGGACAGGAATGGATGCTGAATCGAGAATACCATGAGCAGAAATGGAGACCAGGTTCTTTGTTGGACGGAATGGATGCTGGATTGAGAATATCATGAGCAGAAGTGAAGACCAGGTTTTATGTTGGACAGGAATGGATACTGGATCGAGGATACCAGGAGCAGAAGAAGTTAAGGCCAGGTTCCATGTTGAATGGGAATGGATGTTGATCCAAGGATACCATGAGCAGAAGTAAAGGCCAGGTTCCATGATGGACGGGAATGGATGTTGGTCCGAGGATACCATGAGCAGAAGTGAAGGTCAGGTTCCATGTTGGACGGGTATGGATGCTGGTCCAAGGATACCATGAGCAGAAGTGAAGGCCAAGTTCCATGTTGAACAGGAATGGATGCTGGATCGAGGATGCCATGAGCAGAAGGGAAGGCCAGGTTCCGTGTTGGACAGGAATGGATGCTGGTCTGCGGATACCATGAGCAGAAGTGAAGGCAAAGTGCCATATTGGACAGGAATGGATGCTGGTCCGAGGGAGCCATGAGCAGAAGCGAAGGCCAGGTTTAATGTTGGACACGAATGGATTCCAGCTTGAGGATGTCATGAGCAGAAGCGAAGGCCATGTGTCATGTTGGACAGTAATAGATGTCAGACCAGGGCAGCTGAACCACGTTTCTCATTGCTGCAGTTCTCTCCTACTCCAGGACTACTTAAGTTGGGCTGAACGAATCTGCTACTTTGATCTACCAAAAAGAAATGTTAGTAAATACGCTCCATTGTCGCCCTGTCTAAAATAAATTCTGCCTTGTGCCTAAGGGGCATGTTAACATCGTAGAAAGCGGCAATGGCGTACCTTAAAGCTCATTTACCCCAATGCAAAATCTCCCACAGGACCCCCAATTATTGCAAGTCTTTAATTGTACTGGTCTTTTCATATAGGCCAAAAAAATACTTTTTGTGCCCCTTAGTCTCCAGGACACGGATGCGACATGAATGCAACCCCTGCACCTATTGTAGTTACACCCCTGTAAAGCAGGATCTTGGGGGTTATTTTTAGGATGCCTTTGAATGTCGAATAACGATGGATTATGGATCACAATACAGGGTGAATGAGCTGTGATGCCATTATATAGGGTTCTTTACTGTCACAACATTTTTTTTTACTGTATGGACGTCTTCTAGCTGGCAGGCGCCATAGAGCATCCAGAATTGTATACCTGTACTTTCTGTGCCATCCAAAAGCTGGACGACATAGATCTATTTTTCCACGCAGATGTCTGTAGCAATTGCCTAGCATAATACTGATATTGAAAATAATGAAGGACGGCTCGAATTTTTTCTCCAACCGCATTTCTAAATTCCGCAGACAGCGTAGGTGAAGATAATGCAGCGCCAGACTTTAAAGAAGAGAAGTATAGATGGGTTTTGTGCCTGGGGAATGCAGTTTTTGTCACCACTGAAAGGGTTAATGTCAACCTGTCACATGAATATAACAAAAATACAGTCCTGGGGGACTTCACTCTACAGTCTACTAGAGGGGGGCACCAATTACGGGTTAACACCCACTCCAGAGACAGGCACAACTTGTCAATGTTCAGCGGCGAGTGGGCAATTATCAGGGTCCCTAGACGGCAATGCCCACAGGCTGGAGATAAAGGGGGGGAGAACGGTGCGATTCCGAAGTAGGTACCAAAAAAAAAGTCTCCAAAAGTAGACATAACAATAGCCATTTGTGAGCGTGACTAGCAAAATACATCATTTAGACATAAATCTACTAATATAAATCTACTAATGGCCCAGAAAGTCATTTCATGGGTTAAGAGCGAAAGTTTGCCAAAACAAAAGGTATAAAGTAAAGTTTTTGAACATCACAATAAAATAAAGAATAAAATAATAAAAAATGTAAACAGAAAATGTATTTAGCGATGGCAAAAAGAAAAGTTGCAAAATTTATTATTATATAGTAGTGAATTGACAGTGTGAGGCCAAGTGTCGATGATTGCGGAGATCGTGTGTTTATTTCTGAGAATTATTTTTCTCGGCAGAGACAAATCTTTCTGGTAAATATCTCCATTCCGAGCGACTAATAAACAAAAATGAAAATTTATTTGTAAAATGAACTCATAAAGGCTTTTATAAAAGCTCCCACTGGCAGACACTTTGTGAAAATTAATTTGCAAAGAACATAATAGAAAAAAAATAGAGAAACCATCTAATACCTTTCTGCAGCTCGCTGGATCTCAGAACTTGTTTACTGTTTCATTACTTTTCATATCTGGGTATTATGATCTTAGAGACGCAAGGGAAGAAGACAAGGTAGAGGCGCAAGGGAAGAAGACAAGGTAGAAGCGCAGGGAAGAAAACAAGGTAGAGATGCAAGGGAAGAAGACAAGGTAGAGGCACAAGGGAAGAAGACAAGGTAGAGGCGCAAGGGAAGAAGACAAGGTAGAGGCGCAAGGGAAAAAGACAAGGTAGAGGCGCAAGGGAAGAAGACAAGGTAGAAGCGCAGGGAAGAAGACAAGGTAGAGATGCAAGTGAAGAAGACAAGGTAGAGGCACAAGGGAAGAAGACAAGGTAGAGGCGCAAGGGAAGAAGACAAGGTAGAGGCGCAAGGGAAGAAGACAAGGTAGAGGTGCAAGGGAAGAAGACAAGGTAGAGGCGCAAGGGAAGAAGACAAGGTAGAAGCGCAAGGGAAGAAGACAAGGTAGAGATGCAAGGGAAGAAGACAAGGTAGAAGCGCAGGGAAGAAGACAAGGTAGAGATGCAAGGGAAGAAGACAAGGTAGAGGCACAAGGGAAGAAGACAAGGTAGAGGCGCAAGGGAAGAAGACAAGGTAGAGGCGCAAGGGAAGAAGACAAGGTAGAGGTGCAAGGGAAGAAGACAAGGTAGAGGCGCAAGGGAAGAAGACAAGGTAAAGGCAAAAGGGAAGAAGACAAGGTAGAGACACAAGGGAAGAAGACAAGATAGAGGTGCAAGGGAAGAAAATAAGGTAGAGGCACAAGGGAAGAAGACAAGGTAGAGGCACAAGGGAAGAAAACAAGGTAGAGGCGCAAGGGAAGACGGCAAGGTAGAGGCGCAAGGGAAGAAGACAAGGTAGAGATGCAAGGGAAGAAGACAAGGTAGAAGCGCAGGGAAGAAGACAAGGTAGAGATGCAAGGGAAGAAGACAAGGTAGAGGCACAAGGGAAGAAGACAAGGTAGAGGCGCAAGGGAAGAAGACAAGGTAGAGGCGCAAGGGAAGAAGACAAGGTAGAGGTGCAAGGGAAGAAGACAAGGTAGAGGCGCAAGGGAAGAAGACAAGGTAAAGGCAAAAGGGAAGAAGACAAGGTAGAGACACAAGGGAAGAAGACAAGATAGAGGTGCAAGGGAAGAAAATAAGGTAGAGGCACAAGGGAAGAAGACAAGGTAGAGGCACAAGGGAAGAAAACAAGGTAGAGGCGCAAGGGAAGACGGCAAGGTAGAGGCGCAAGGGAAGAAGACAAGGCAGAGGCACAAGAGAAGAAGACAAGGTAGAGGCGCAAGGGAAGAAGACAAGGTAGAGGCGCAAGGGAAGGTAGATGCCCAATCCATCTAACCTTGACGTGTGACATTGGAGAATTGGGAAACCCCCCAAACACATAGGATACACTCACACGCTTGGTTTCTGTTCTCTACGGAAGAAGCTGCTGCCAGTAACCTCAAGTGGAGATTTACAAAGGATTGGGCCTGATGAAATAAGCCATCTATACTCCAACATCTGACAGCTGATCAATTTATAGAGTTTTAGTGCTAAATACAGCATATATCTGATTGAATATTTACTTACAAGTTGCAAAAAAGTGACATATTCTAGAAAGGTTACAGCTGTCTTAAAAAAATAAAAAAATATGTTGTAACCGTTTTTAACATTCAGAAAAAGTTGCAAAAGTAAACTTGTATTGGTAGTTTATGCTGGTTTCATCCGCTAGATGGCAGCACAAAATTCACAATGATGGTCTGATAAATTTTTGTAATTGAAATGTTTTTTTCTAACCAGGAGAAATAAGAAACTGTCAGTTTACATATGAGGTGGACCATAACTGACAATTGTCATGACGGACTTGGAAAGCTTGGTGGGGTCTCACAAGACTGGTTAGATGCTTTGGTAAATTTTGTGGTGAAGTGAGAGAACTTCCCTTATTACCTGAAGGGGTGACTTAGAATTACAACTTATCCTTATCTAAAGGACAGGTATGCATAAAATATGGTAATTGGACACATAGTAAGTGACTGATCGCAGGTAGTCCCATATATAAGGTAATCGGATAGTTAATAAGTGACTGATCACTGGTGGTCCCATCTACACTACCGTTCCAAAGTTTAGGGTCATCCAGACAATTTTGTATTTTCCATGAAAATTCATACTTTTATTAATCAAATGAGTTGCCAAATTAATTGCAAATCTAGTCCAGACATTGACAAGGTTTGAAAAAAAAGATTTTTATTTGAAATAATAATTGTCTCCTTCAAACTTTGCTTTCGTCAGACAATGCTCCCTTTGCAGCAATTCCAGCATTGCAGACCTTTGGCATTCTAGCAGTTAATTTGCTGAGGTAATCTGGAGAAATTTCACCCTATGCTTCCAGAAGCCCCTCACACAAGTTGGTTTGGCTTGATGGGCACTTTTTGCGCACCATATGGTCAAGCTGCTCCCACAACAGCTCAATGGGTCTGAGATCCGGTGACTGTGCTGGCCACTCCAGTACAGATAGAATACCAGCTGCCGGCTTCTTCCCTAAATAGTTCTGGCATAATTTGGAGGTGTGCTTTGGGTCATTGTCCTATTGTAGGATGAAATTGGCTCCAATCAAGCGCTGTCCACAGAATATGGCATGGCGTTGCAAAATGGAGTGCTAGCCTTCCTTATTCAAAATCCCTTTTACCTTGTACAAATCTCCCACTTTACCAGCACCAAAGCCACCCCAGACTATCACATTACCTCCACCATGCTTGACAGATGGCGTGCAGTCTTCCAGCATCTTTTCAGTTGATCTTCGTCTCACAAATGTTCTGTGTGATCCAAACACCTCAAACTTTGATTCGTCTGTCCATAACACTTTTTTCCAATCTACCTCTGTCCAATGTCTGTGTTCTTTTGCCAAAAATATTAATCTTTTCCTTTTATTAGCCAGTCTCAGATATGGCTTTTTCTTTGCCACTCTGCCCTGAAGGCCAGCATCCGGGAGTCACCTCTTCACTGTAGACATTGACACTGGCGTTTTGTGTGTACTATTTAATGAAGCTGCCAGTTAAGGACCTGTGAGGCGTCGATTTCTCACACTACAGACTCCAATGTACTTGTCTTGTTGCTCAGTTTTGCAGCGGGGCCTCCCACTTCTCTTTCTACTCTGGTTAGAGCCTGTTTGTGCTCTCCTCTGAAGGGAGTAGTATACACCATTGTAGGAAATCTTCAGTTTCTTGGCAATTTCTCACATGAAACAGCTTTCATTTCTAAGAACAAGAATAGACTGTCGAGTTTCACATGGAAGTTCTTTTTTTTCTGGCCATTTTGAGAGTTTAATGGAACCAACAAATGGAATGCTCCAGATTCTCAACTAGCTCAAAGGAAGGTCAGGTTTATAGGCCAAACTGTTTTCAGCTGTGCTAACATACTTGCACAAGGGTTTTCAAGGGTATTCTAACCATCCATTAGCCTTCTTACACAGTTAGCAAACACAAAGTACCATAAGAACACTGGAGTGATGGTTGTTGGAAATGGGCCTCTACACACCTATGAATATATTCCATTACAAACCAGACGTTTACAGCTAGAATAGTCATTTACCACATTAACAATGTATAGCGTATATTTCTGAATCATTTAATGTTAACTTCATTGGAAAAAAATGTGTTTTTCTTTCAAAAATAAGGAAATTTCTAAGTGACCCTAAACTTTTGAACGGTAGTTTATTAGGTAATAGGATAGGTTGTAAGTGACTGATCGCTGGTGGTCCCATCTATTAGGTATAGTCGCAGGATATGTAGTAAGTGACTGATCGCTGGTGATACCATCTATTAGGTATAGTCGCAGGATATATACTAAGTGACTGATCGCTGGTGGTCCCATCTATTAGGTATAGTCGCAGGATATGTAGTAAGTGACTGATCGCTGGTGGTACCATCTATTAGGTATAGTCGCAGGATATGTAGTAAGTGACTGATCGCTGGTGGTCCCATCTATTAGGTATAGTCGCAGGATATGTAGTAAGTGACTGATCGCTGGTGGTCCCATCTATTAGGTATAGTCGCAGGATATTTAGTAAGTGATTGATCGCTGGTGGTCCCATCTATTAGGTATAGTCGCAGGATATGTAATAAGTGACTGCTCGCTGGTGGTCCCATCTATTAGGTATAGTCGCAGGATATGTAGTAAGTGATTGATTGATCGCTGGTGGTCCCATCTATTAGGTATAGTCGCAGGATATGTAGTAAGTGACTGCTCGCTGGTGGTCCCATCTATTAGGTATAGTCGCAGGATATTTAGTAAGTGATTGATCGCTGGTGGTCCCATCTATTAGGTATAGTTGCAAGATATGTAGTAAGTGATTGATCGCTGGTGGTCCCATCTATTAGGTATAGTCACAGGATATGTAGTAAGTGACTGATCGCTGGTGGTCCCATCTATTAGGTATAGTCGCAGGATATGTAGTAAGTGACTGATCGCTGGTGGTCCCATCTATTAGGTATAGTTGCAGGATATGTAGTAAGTGATTGATCGCTGGTGGTCCCATCTATTAGGTATAGTCGCAGGATATGTAGTAAGTGACTGATCGCTGGTGGTCCCATCTATTAGGTATAGTCGCAGGATATGTAGTAAGTGACTGATCGCTGGTGGTCCCATCTATTAGGTATAGTCGCAGGATATGTAGTAAGTGACTGATCGCTGGTGGTCCCATCTATTAGGTATAGTCGCAGGATATGTAGTAAGTGACTGATCGCTGGTGGTCCCATCTATTAGGTATAGTTGCAAGATATGTAGTAAGTGATTGATCGCTGGTGGTCCCATCTATTAGGTATAGTTGCAAGATATGTAGTAAGTGATTGATCGCTGGTGGTCCCATCTATTAGGTATAGTCGCAGGATATGTAGTAAGTGACTGATCGCTGGTGGTCCCATCTATTAGGTATAGTCGCAGGATATGTAGTAAGTGACTGATCGCTGGTGGTCCCATCTATTAGGTATAGTTGCAGGATATGTAGTAAGTGACTGATCGCTGGTGGTCCCATCTATTAGGTATAGTCGCAGGATATGTAGTAAGTGACTACTCGCTGGTGGTCCCATCTATTACGTATAGTCGCAGGATATTTAGTAAGTGACTGATCGCTGGTGGTCCCATCTATTAGGTATAGTTGCAGGATATGTAGTAAGTGATTGATCGCTGGTGGTCCCATCTATTAGGTATAGTCGCAGGATATGTAGTAAGTGACTGCTCGCTGGTGGTCCCATCTATTAGGTATAGTCGTAGGATATTTAGTAAGTGATTGATCGCTGGTGGTCCCATCTATTAGGTATAGTTGCAGGATATGTAGTAAGTGATTGATCGCTGGTGGTCCCATCTATTAGGTATAGTCGCAGGATATGTAGTAAGTGACTGCTCGCTGGTGGTCCCATCTATTAGGTATAGTCGCAGGATATGTAGTAAGTGACTGATCGCTGGTGGTCCCATCTATTAGGTATAGTCGCAGGATATTTAGTAAGTGATTGATCGCTGGTGGTCCCATCTATTAGGTATAGTTGCAGGATATGTAGTAAGTGATTGATCGCTGGTGGTCCCATCTATTAGGTATAGTCGCAGGATATGTAGTAAGTGACTGATCGCTGGTGGTCCCATCTATTAGGTATAGTCACAGGATATGTAGTAAGTGACTGATCGCTGGTGGTCCCATCTATTAGGTATAGTCGCAGGATATGTAGTAAGTGACTGATCGCTGGTGGTCCCATCTATTAGGTATAGTCACAGGATATGTAGTAAGTGACTGATCGCTGGTGGTCCCATCTATTAGGTATAGTCGCAGGATATGTAGTAAGTGACTGATCGCTGGTGGTCCCATCTATTAGGTATAGTCGCAGGATATGTAGTAAGTGACTGATCGCTGGTGGTCCCATCTATTAGGTATAGTCGCAGGATATGTAGTAAGTGACTAATTGCTGGTGGTCTCATTGATCTGCTATCTCTACCACTCCTTTCTAATAAGAGATTCAGGACCCCCATTCTCCTGATTGATGTTGGTTCCAGCAGCAGACCCCCAGGGATTAGGCGTGACAGCAGAACAAGAACTGAAGCATAAAGTTGTTTCCAGTTAATCAATGTAATTAGTAATGTCCGTCCAACTGTGGTGAAATCAAACTGGTTTATCTACCTGCACTGGTTACTGATATTTGCACTTAAGCAAATAAGTGAAATAAATATTGGTATGGATGGATATTGTATAATGGGAATTACGCCTTCACCAAAGTTTGCATAAATCAATAGTACTGAAAAGGTGAATATACAAAACTTTGTAAAATATTATTTAAGAGAATTCTGTTTTTTTTCCTCCACGTGAGGGACACTTCTTCCGCTCTCACACCTCCTGAACTAATCATCTACTCTGAAGAACAGCTAAAATCCATTTTACAAAATACTGTACATACTGTGAAGGGTCAGGTTACAGCCAATATTATACTCTTTGGGGAGATGGAGGATGTGTAAGAATACAGTTAGAAGGAAGCATAGAAAAATTGTGCTGACCTTTCCAACAAGTCTTTTATCTCAACTGGGTTCACATCTACACCGCTCAGTACTGCTGTATAATGTCTTCCATACTGCTGCTTTTTTCTATGTGCTAAGGAATGAAGAGCGGAAATCACTCTGTGTGTGCTGTGCTGTGTATGGGAGAAATCAGCTAGTCTCATCCCAGCAGCCGCAAAGTAAGAGACAGAGCTTGTAGAGGGGAAAAATGGGGAAAATGCAGAATGCAAGTCATAAAATGGCCAGATATAGTGTTATTCCACATGTACACAAGTCACCCTCTTATGGAACGTTGCTTAAAAGTATAGATCCTCTTTAAGGTTGGATGTTGACCTATTGTCACATGTTAACAGTGACAGAGAGGTGCCAGAAAACTGCGGTGTCTGATTTCACGTACTCCTGCACTGATTAGAAACACGTCTCCTTCATATGAAAAAGTGCTGGTTTCTGCTAGCAGTGCAGGAGTTAATCTGTTCAGCTGAGAGCTCCTGGAAGCTTACCTGCATTGATGATCTCAGCTGTTCAGTGTTGGTCACTCCCCTCTCCTATATACACTTGTCTCTAGCAATCAGGGATTGTCAGTGTTATTTTCATACTGCCTGGTTCTGAAGTTGGAGGTGTTGGTTGTTGGAGCAGGCGTTTGGAGTGTTGTTCAGAAGACCGTTGCTTGGTGATTTGTCTGTGTGAATATCCTCATACTCTCCTATTCGGTTTTCCTTCCTTTACTTCCCAGTGTTCCACTCTGTTGTTTGTGAGTGCATATTTGTATGATTGGTATTTTCGTTTATTCCTGTACGTCTTCCCTTGTTAGTCTGGTTTCTGTATTCTTATACACTGCAATTCTCCACTTCCCTGGGAGGGGGACAGAGAATGGAACAGATAAGGACTTATTTAGGAGCTCAGCAAGGCACATGGCCATGGCGTCTTCACCATCAGAAGTAATCCGAGAAGCAGGGATAGCTAGGGTGCTCCCAGTACTAGGGATAAGGAAGGAGCCCCTAGAGCCCTGGGATATCCTGCAACAGTGCCGTGACACCTATGCAAGCTCATCTCAGAACTCTTATTTTTTGTCTCTTAGGATAATTAGGGATGAAAAGTTCTGTTTTTATTGATTTGGTTTACCAGGGGCAATGTACTGCTTATAGCGATGATTTAAGAAACGATCTGATCACCCAACAACACCAAGCGTATTGCACATTTGTTGGATGATCGCTGGCACATTGGGACTAGGAGGATCATTTGATACGAAAGATTAGCTATTGACCTGGTGGTCCCATCTAGTCTGTGTGGTAACAGGATAGGTAGTAAGTGACTGATCACTGGTGGCCCCATCTACTCAGTATGGTAATAGAATAGGTAGTAAATGACTGTTCGCTGGTGGTCCCATCTAGTCAGTATGGTAATAGAGAAGGTAGTAAGTGACTGATCACTGTCGGTCCCATCTAGTCAGTATGGTAATAGAGTAGGTAGTAAGTGACTGATCACAGGCGGTCCCACCTAGTCAGTATGGTAATAGGATAGGTAGTAAGTGACTGATCTCTGGTGGTCCCATCTAGTCAGTATGGTAATAGAGTAGGTAGCAGGTGACTGATCGCTGGTGGTCCCACCTAGTCGGTATGGTAATAGGATAGGTAGTAAGTGACTGATCTCTGGTGGTCCCATCTAGTCAGTATGGTAATAGAATAGGTAGTAAGTGATTGATCTCTGACAGTCCCATCTAGTATGTATGGTAACAGGATAGGTAGTAAGTGACTGATCACTGGTGGTCCCACCTAGTCAGTATGGTAATAGAGTAGGTAGTAAGTGACTGATCACTGGCGGTCCCATCTAGTCAGTATGGTAATAGAGTAGGTAGTAAGTGACTGATCGCTGACGGTCCCATCTAGTCGGTATGGTAATAGAGTAGATACTGACTGATCACTGGTGGTCCCATCTAGTCAGTATGGTAATAGAGTAGGTAGTAAATGACTGATCACTGGTGGTCCCATCTAGTCAGTATGGTAATAGAGTAGATAGTAAGTGACTGATCACTGGTGGCCCCATCTAGTCGGTAAGGTATTAGGATAGGTAGTAAGTGACTGATCCCTGGTGGCCCCATCTAGTCGGTATGGTATTAGGATAGGTAGTAAGTGACTGATCACTGGTGGCCCCATCTAGTCGGTATTGTAATAGAATAGGTAGTAAGTGACTGATCGCTGGCGGTCCCATCTAGCCGGTATTGTAATAGGATAGGTAGTAAGTGACTGATCACTGGTGGTCCCATCTAGTCAGTATTGTAATAGAGTAGATAGTAAGTGACTGATCCCTGGTGGCCCCATCTAGTCGGTATGGTATTAGGATAGGTAGTAAGTGACTGATCACCTGTGGCCCCATCTAGTCGGTATTGTAATAGAATAGGTAGTAAGTGACTGATCGCTGACGGTCCCATCTATTCGGTATGGTAATAGGATAGGTAGTAAGTGACTGATTGCTGACGGTCCCATCTTGTCGGTATGGTAATAGGATAGGTAGTAAGTGACTTGTCGCTGGTGGTCGCATCTAGTCGTTATGGTAGTAGGATAGGTAGTAAGTGACTGATCACTGGTGGTCCCATCTAGTTGGTATTGTAATAGAATAGGTAGTAAGTGACTGATCGCTGACGGTCCCATCTATTCGGTATGGTAATAGGATAGGTAGTAAGTGACTGATTGCTGACGGTCCCATCTTGTCGGTATGGTAATAGGATAGGTAGTAAGTGACTTGTCGCTGGTGGTCGCATCTAGTCGTTATGGTAGTAGGATAGGTAGTAAGTGACTGATCACTGGTGGTCCCATTTATTAGGTAATCAGATATGTAGTAAGTGACAGATCGTTAGATTCACCACTAGGGTAAGAGCAGATATTGAGATGACAAATGGGGTTTGTATATTTTATTTGCTACTGGAAAGAGGTAAATTATCATCCATTCTGCAGCTAAATAAAACCAATGCCTTGAAAGGTCAAAAACATTCCCTTGGGCAGTCATTGCAATGGCCTTGAATATTCTCACCTGGCTTTTGACAAGAGCTGCATTGATATTCCAAAGTCTACCGTCCTCCCACCTGTTAGTCACAGTAGTAGTAAATATAAGAGGTGTATTTTGGCCTCGCGGAGAGCTCTAGGCAGCGGTACTGGTAGGTTCAATCACTCTTGGGACAGTCGTTGCAGCTGTTCTATCACCTAATGTTATCAGCATAAGGACTGGCGTGTATACTTATGCAATGTTTACATAAGGAAGACAGTAATCGAGCGCTACAGGTAGGTGACACAATCATCCGTGCTGAGATAATAACACCACACATATTTGTGTGTGCCAACACATGGCTCAGCTGCTATCGGAAGAGGCAGATGTGCCCGACGTGTTCTGCGTGCCAAGTGGATTGTCATCTCAAAAAGCGGTGCGCTGTGCCAAGTGCTTGCTCATCTGCTGCTGACACGCACTATGGTGCTCACATGGGTCCCTATTCTCAACCAGATTTCCACATTCTTACACATGTCTAGGGCTGGGAAAAGCCTGGCATCCCCACAGGGAGCAGCTGGTGTTGGGGAGTCTCAAAATACCTATAGAATGATGGTATTTTTGCGCACGGGGTTAGTAGGAACAAAAGTTTCCATTAAAATGAATAGGTGAATGCAAAATAAACCTGCACAATATCCATTATCTATTAATTAAAATAGTAGAAGACTGGTGCATTCAAACTATTGGATCCGACAATTTTCACCATCGCGCCATCGGCTTCAACTTCTATGTTATTTCAATTTTTTTTGTGTTTTCAAATAGTTCATCACGTTTCCTTAAAGAAAAAACGACCACAAAGTTGACCGCCTTCCCATGGTTGTTGGCTGAACAATGGTTTGGCCGATAGGTCAATCGTTCAGCTGGCGGTCATCATGGCCGACTCTCCCATACACAGGAAAACTCGTTCTGCCGTGATCTGTAAGAGAGACGCTGCCAAACATGTCTGCGGAAGAACAAAGGGTTTTGGCAATCCGAAATCGGACTTGACGGATCCCTAACTACCCCCTGATAATAAATTGTCCAGGTCCCCCATGTACATTATACTGTCGGCCAAACCTGTTGATAGCGGTGAGCTTGGTCTAATGTGTATGGGGGGCGTAAAGGCCTAATATATTGGGTTTCTGGTGATGGATCCAACCATTTTTGGTGCTACAGAGTAAAACCTCCTTCAGAATTCCATGAAACACAGTCGGAGTACAGACCGCAATGTACGGATGGGCTGGGGGTCTGCTGACTTCAACTTGACAGCTTCATATATGTCTATTAGGCTGTCACGGTCAGATCAGGAGACCCCAGGCCGGTTTGTAAAATGCGGTCAGTACTCGGAATGTTTTTTTTTTTACAGACATTTGAATGAGGCTTTAAAATAATGTCCGACATTCTCAGCTATTCACTTCAGACATTTTACTGGAAACACTGGATTCATTCCATGATCACCATCATTGATATCAGATATGTCTGGAGGCCATTCATTCCGCTTGCCTCCAAAGTCACGTGCATGGACACTTCGCTAAGTCATGATCTGCAAACTAAAGAAATGTAAAGATCACTGACTATAGCGAAAGTTCACGTCGGCGGTTTAATAATTTTGATATGAAGGATGATAGGAATTATCAGAACAACAAAACAGATAGAAAAGGCAGAACAATAAATATAGAACTTATATCACGCTATGTTGCGTTGTAAATGCCATGACTTTTATAGTGTGGGGTTATTTGGGCGGAAAATCTTATTGAATTACTTTGAATGGGTTTTCCATATTGATGACCTATCCCTGGGATGAGCCATTAATATCAGATGTGCCATTCTTTTCGCCATTGTGTACGGGCTGTGAATGGTACTGCGAGCTTTGGTGGTGGTGGCCCCAGATTAGTAAGTAATTCATAAAATAATAATAATAAAAAATAATAAAAGTAATAATAACAATAATAATAGAAAAAATTTTAATAATAAAAATAAAATAATAATAGCAATAATAATAAAAAGTAATAATTAAAGTAAAGTAATAAAAATAAAACTCCTTTAAACAGTAATTTCCTACTAAAATATTATTACTTGAAATGCTGAAGCATCCAGAATTTACCAAAGGTCTATCCTTTGGACTACAGAGCGCAGTACACAGTGGTCTATACTCCATGAATGGGGTCTGGATTATATACTGTGGCTGACACTGATATCAGCTGATCGGCGGAAGTGCCGAATGTCGGGCCTAGACCGATCAGACATTGACGACCCATCCTAAGGATAATTCATCAATGCTAAAGTAGAAGACAACCTGTTTAACAATATACATAGAGAGACTGTGGTAATCCACTGACACAATCATCCCTGCAGATAATGGGAGTGATGCTGGTATTCACATTATATTGGTCAATTGCTTTACTATATTGATAAATGTCTGATAGATGCGGGTCCAGGGTTGGACTGGCCAACCAGAGAACGGAGAATCCTCCGGTGGGCCCTGGCTTCTCCCTCAGGGTCATCCATATTAGAAGACTTGGGGCCCTTGAGCCGGGGAGAACCCAGCGCCCCCATCTGGATTTAAACAGAATCTCAATGATTACGTGATAATCAATCGAATCAGCAACATTATGTATCTTATGGCTATACTGTAAGATCCAGTGCCTGACGATAATTAGCGCTGATCTGAAAAACCCCGTTAATGATAATGAATTGGTTTTGTATGGAAGATAGGTGGGCCCTCAGAATCAAGTCCTCTGGGGGCCCAATGTTGCTCAGTCTGCCATTGTGGGGGTCCCGTACCTATGCGTCTCAATGAAAAGGTGGCTCCGCATTCATGGCTCTCTTCATTCACTTCTATGAAGGGTGAAAAATTGCCGAGCGGGTTTATTTCACTATCTCAAAAGAGCAGGGTATGAGCGGCCATCTCTCCCCTCACAGCGGCCCCTATAACCGTGAGACCCTCAACTGCCATTTATGATTTGTCCTGTGGAAATCCTATACATGAGATGAGGACACCACTTTAACCCCTTTGGAACTGGGCAAGTTTTCATTTGTGCTCTTTTGATCCTTTTTTGTTCCCCCCCTTTTCCAAGAGCCAGAACTATATATATATATATATATATATATATATATATATATATATATATATATATATATATATATATATATATATATATATATATATATATATATATAAAAAAATTTTGGGTAAATATAGACGTATAAGGGCTCGTTTTTTTTTTTGTTAGTTTTGAATGAAGTCTTTCATTTTACCATTCACTGTACTGGAAAACCGGGAAAAAAAATCCAAGTGCGATGAAATGGTGAAACAAAAACCCCATAATTCTACCAATATTTTCTGTTTTTATGACTGCGCCGCGAGTCGGCCATTAGAGGCAATGCGACCCACGACTGTGCAGGCCTAAAAAAAATGTCATATTTAGCTAGGCCTCATGTAGTGTGCAGTTGCCTATAGCAACCAATCAGATTACACTTTGCATTCTCCCTAAGCAGGTCGGAAAATGAAAGCGTAGATC
The DNA here is from genome assembly GCF_032444005.1 of Ranitomeya imitator. NCBI lineage: Eukaryota > Metazoa > Chordata > Amphibia > Anura > Dendrobatidae > Ranitomeya > Ranitomeya imitator. The sequence goes on from NC_091290.1 coordinate 132,366,703, forward strand.
CGATTGGTTGCTATGGGCTAACTCCGCAGCTTCCATGCAGAAGGCAGTGTCACCTCACCTCGATACACAAGTGATGAGAGCTGCACATTGAGACGACATTATTATTAGATATGGGGCACGTAAGAATGACTTTTCGATAAGCACGGCTTTTCTCATTGGAAAGCACCGTGCGGTGCCTGACCGACAGGTGGAACCATGAGTCCTCGGCTCAGTTTCCGGGAGGAGCCGTGCAGTGACGGACCTGTCCCCCAGTGATACAAGGTGAGAGCGCTGTGTATGGATAAATAGTCAGGCTTCGTCTGCTGTAGACAATGGTGGCTCTTTCTCCTCTCTGTAGCGCTGTCTGAGCTCGTTATACGGCGGGAGGGACATAAGCTCGGTTATTCGTGTGTCAAAACCCATCTACCCCCCATAGATAACCTGTTCACTGCTTGTGTCGTGACAGTGTGTCAGGATGGAGCTAAGCCTAAGATTGCACTTTACATTGCGATATGTCACTGCCCGGAGATAATCTCGAAGGTGTTTTTTTTCCTTCAAACGCTTTTGTGCTTTACCCGGCCATTTGCTGGGGGCGCAGAGCTCCAACAATCCCTTTAACTTCTTCAGAATGCTGTCATTCTTCATTTTTGCGCTTACCCCCCCCCCCCTTGTTTTCAAGAGCCATAACTTTTTATTTTTCCAGGGGTTGTTTTTTTTTTTGTTTGTTTTTTTTTTTTTTTGCTTGACCCCATTAATAATCTGAACGTGCTTGGATAAGGTGTTACTTGTCAAGCTTCACATCGCTTGCACTGCACGCTGTCAGGGTTCTCTGGTGCCAGGAGCTGCAGGCCCTTGACTGCAAATATGCGATTTGCATACATGCTGTCACGTACCGACTAGATGTACATGCACTCGCTCATTGCAGGTACATTGAGTGGGGCCAGAATGTGGTCTGAAGTATGTAAATCACATACCTGAGATCATATGGCCGCCTGCTCCTAGCGCAAGCATGAGAGGATTGTGCACTGCGAGGATTCACAAGTCTGCAATCACATAGAGTGACTGCAGACTTGCACCCCAAGGCCGGATAAGCCCCTTAACTTGCTGTGCCTGCCTGTTGCCAAGTGTAACCTGTCTGTAGTAGCAGACAGATTACAGAAAGTGGGTCCCAATCTTTGCATTTCTGTTCTTGCTTTTCTGTCCATCAAGCTTTATATAAACCGATCAGGAAGGTGGCTTTGAGGTCACCTTGTCAATCAATTGGATAATGATAGACACACACACATTACATGCTTGGAGGTCAGGTAAAGGAAATTACAGCACATATAGTGCTGGCTGAATACTGATAAAAAAATATACCCACTGAAAAAGAATGTGCAGAGCATGTGATTTGGGATAATCCCTGGACATATTGGACTGGAATGTACACCAAAAGCAACTTTATTTTAATCTGAAAGTGGACAACAAGACCATGCTTTTCTAATGGTGTGATAGGTTCATATGTGTTTTCAATATAGAAGTAAGTTACTGCTGACACATCTGACAGCAACTTATCACCTGTAAGAGCAAAATAAATGTTCATGTTAAAATACATCAGCCTGAATAAAATGTGGCAAATCCCTAAGATTCCGCAAAAAAACACAAATGTCCTGTATTTTGACATATTATATATCGAGTTTTTTTTTTGTGTCGAAGATTTTTTGGTTGCATGTGGTCATGGTGCCATCAGATGGCATCGCAATCCTCGGACTGGACGTCGGGTTCTCCTGTCCTGAGCGTGACAGCTGAGTGCTCTAAACAGCAGCTCTGGAGCACAGACTGCTGCATTGTCCAATTTATTATTATCTGACAAGTATTCCAAAATAAAGTAACATTTTCCTTTTTCATTTTTTTACAGCGCAAAGGATTCGCCCTGCTTCAATTGTTCATCATGGTTCATAGGTGAAATGACTTTGCTTCCAAGACTGGACATTGTGCTCTCATATTCTGCTCCTCCTTTCTATTTTATTTTCCGTTCCACTGTAAGACACAGAGGGCAATGGCTGGAGGATGTCGCCTTCTATTATCAACACTAAGACTTCATTACCTCCGTACACTCTCCTGCTCCTTTCATACTCCTGGACCCAGCCAGACCCAGCCTTGTACTCCGGTGTTTTATCACGCTGCAGTCTATAGTCACAGAACAGCTCTGGTTGACCAACATGGATGTCACAGCTACCAAGATTTATATTTAAGGAGCTTCACCCTATCTAAAGAAATAACTCGTCTTCTGGGTATCCCCAGAAATGACCTCCCTCCAGAAAGAGTGTCCTTTATTTGCCCCAATGACTCCTCCTATGTGGTGTGTCAATGGGCAGCGTGGATGAGTGGTGCCATTGCAGTCCCTTTATTTAAGAATCACCCCCCTTTAGAGCTGGAGTACATATTGAAGGATTCCCAGAGTGCGCTGGTGGTTGCAGAGACAAACTACACAGATGTAATTGCGCCTTTAGCAGAGAAGTTGGGGATCGCAAACCTTACTGTACCTAATTTCCACCAGCATAGCATTACAGAACAAACAGTACATTTAGAGGATGATCCTTTTGACCTGGATTGGAAAGAAAGGGGAGCTATGATTATTTATACGAGCGGAACCACTGGAAGACCAAAAGGTGTCCTCAGCACCCACCAAAACCTAAGTGCTATGGTAAGAAATCAATGTGGAAACTGGAAGTAGACATCCTCTGAATAGGGTTGCAGCAAGAAAGATGGCTGCTTGTGTAATAGAACCATACCTATCCACAAGATAGATGATCTGTGAGGGTCTCGCTAATATTAGAATGGGGATCCCAGATCCCGTCTAAATATAGAGTGGTCTTGTATTTGCACTACCGCTCCAATCATTGTCTATGGGACTGGCAGAGTGTGGTAGTGACCATGCTCTATTTACATAGGTCATCAATATCATACTGGTGGGAATCCGATACCCAGCACCTTCACCGATCAGCTGCTTACTGGTTCACGACTGTTGTAGAGCCAGGACAGCTTAGCTTGAGTACTGCAGCCCAGATGACAGAGGTATGAAGCTGAGATTCAGTACGCCAGAACAGCTACTACTCGGTGTACGCCCCTTGGCTGTGGTGTCCTGGCTCTATACACAGCTACTTCCTCCTACCGTGCACCTGTAAATAGCTTCAGATAGATCATTAATATCGTATTCATGGGGGTCCGACACCCAGCACCTCCACTGCTCTGATATTGGTGATCTATCCTGAGGATAGGTAATTATTAATAACACTGTCCTGGAACCCTGCGATGGAACCCATGGCCATCATAGGTGATAATTGTTCCTGATTTGACGAAGCATTGTCCCCGACAAATCCTTACATATAAGATATGCAATCATAACATAAAAATGTTGCCTCTCTTATCACCTGATTCCCAAACATGCTGTGAAAAAATACGTTTTGTCTGCTTGACAACTACATAAGTTTCAAAACGTGTCATGTGGGCAGGAGTTGTCACCCAACTTTTTTGAGGTTTCTGAAAAGAGATTGTGCTAAGCACCAAGACATATGTATAGTGGTTTGTAAAAGTATTCACCCCCTTGGCTTTTTACCTATTTTGTTGCATTACAGTCTGTGTTTAAATATTTTTGTAATGTGATTTGTGTGTGATGCATCAGCACTAAATAGTCTCAAGTTGGTGAAGTGAAGTGAGAAAAATGTAGGCATAAATTACAATTATGGGATCAAATAGCTTAAAATTGGCATGTGCATATGTATTTAGCCCTTTTGCTATGAAGCCTCTAAATATTTCTGGCACAAGCAATTCCATTCATAGGTCCCATGCTTAGTGACAGGACATCCCCCTGTGTGTGATCTAAGTGTCACATGTCTGTCAGTATACACACTTTACCTTTCCTGATTGGCCACAGAGACTGCAACACCATTAACAAGAGGCACCACTAACCAAACAATAGCATGAAGACTAGGATTAGGAGATCTCCATACAACACCATGAAGACCAAGAAGATCTCCAAACAACACTATGAAGTCCAAGGAGATCTCCAAACAACACCATGAAGACGAAAGAGATCTCCAAACACCACCATGAAGACCAAGGAGATCTCCAAACACCATGAAGACCAAGGAGATTTACAAACAACACCATGAAGACCAAGGAGATCTCCAAACGACACTATGACGACCAATGAGATCTCCAAACAACACCATATAGACCAAGGAGATCTCCAAACAACACCATGAAGATAAAGGAGATCTCCAAACAACACTCATGGTGTTGTTTGGAGATCTCCTTTATCTTCAAAAGATAAAAGAGATCTCCAAACAGCACCATGAAGACCAAGGAGATCTCCAAACAAGTCAGGGACACAGTTGTTGAGAAGTACAAGTCAGAATTGGGTTATAAAAAATAAAAATAATATCCCAGTCTCTGATGATCCCCGGAGCACCATGAAATCCATTATAATCAAATGGAGAGAACATGGTACCACAACAAACCTGCCATGAGAGGGCCGCCCACCAAAACTCTCAGCCCGGGGAAGGAGAGCGTTAATCAAGAGAGGCAGCACAGAGACCAAAGGTAACCCTGAATGAGCTGCAGAGTTCCCAAACAGAGACTGGAGTATCTGTCCATACGAACACAATAAGCCGTATACTCTATAGACGTGGCCTTTATGACAGTGTGGGCAGAAAAAAAGCCTTTACTTACCCACAAAAATTGTAAGACTTATTTTCAGTTTTCCAAAAGACGTGGGAGACTACCCAAATGAATGGAGGAAGGTGATGGGGTCAGATGAGACCAAAATTGTACTTTTTGGTCACCGAGTTAAGCGCTATGTCTGGCGCCAAACCAACACAGCTCATCACCCCAAGAACACCATCCCCGTAGTGAAACGTGGTGGCAGCATCATGATGTGGGGATGTTTTTCAGCAGCAAGGAAAATGGACAAGGAAAATGGTCCGAGTCGAGGGGAAGATGGATGGTGCATAATACAGGGATGTTCTTGAGCAAAACCTGTTTCTGTCTGTCAGTGATTTGAAACTGGGACATAGATTCACCTCCCAACAAGACAATGACCCAAAGCATACCGCTAAGGCAACACTGGAGTGGTTTATGGGGAAAAGTGTAAATTTGTTGGAGTGGCCGAGTCACAGCCCAGACCTTAATCCAATTGACAATCTGTGGTCAGACTTGAAGATTGCTGCTCACCAGAGGAAACATCTAACCTGAAGGACCTGGAGCAGTTTCTCCTAGAAGAATGGGTAGAAATCCCATTGACAAGATGTGGAAAATTCATAGAGACTTACCTGAAGCAACTTGCACCAGTTATTGCCGCAAGAGGAGGCTCTACAAAGTACTGACTTTAGGGGGATGAATAGTAATGCACAGTTTTCAGTTATTTTGTCCTATTTGTTGATTGCTTCACAATAAAAAGGAAACCAAATGTTCACAGTCGGAGGCATGCTCTTTACATGAACTGATGCATACCCTAAAATACCCAGTGAAATTCCAGGTTGTGAGGTATCAAAACATGAAAAATGTCAAGGGGGTGAATACTCTGATCCACTTAAGACCCTCATTCATAGTTTTCTGCTGTTTCCTTCCTTGCAGGTATCCGCTCTGGTCAGTGAATGGTCGTGGACTAAATCTGACTGTATTTTGCACATTCTGCCTCTCCATCACGTCCATGGAGTGGTCAACAAATTGCTATGTCCACTGTGGGTGGGGGCGACCTGCGTCATGCTCCCTGAATTCTCTCCAAAAAAGGTAAGGAGAAGTGATTAGTGTATTTAAAGGGACTGTGAGCAGCACAACAAAGCCCCTCTAGTTGCCGGGGGCGTTGCTCTCCTGTGTGATTGACAGCTGGGCTGGCGACATTGCTGTGCCACTACAAGGAGAGGACGCTTTACTTCCTCAGTGGCACTGAAACTGACCGGATCCAGTGCTCTATAGCAAAGAACATGTCAGCATTCCACTCATTGCATAGGAGACAGGCCAACGCTGATGGACTGCAGAGGTGGCTGATCAACTAGGCAATGAGCTGAAAACAATATAATAAAAAATAACCTCCATTCTTGAGAACAGAGAGGATTTATAATAACAAGTAAATTACAAAGTTGCTTGTTTTTGCAAGTCCTAGGCAATTTTAGCAATGATTACAACCCTTTAAATACACGGATATGTCCATGTTCAGTGCAGTAATTAAATACAACACTTATCACCTCATATTAAGAAAGCAATAGCTTTAAACGATCGTAGGAGTATGCGTACATCATTCAAACCCCAAAACTATAGACTATGGCAGGGAAAGGGGAAAGGCAGTTCCTGGACCCAAAGTGCTGGCAGAATGCTGAAGAGATAGAATGAGTGGAATGGCAAATTACAGAGCAGGAGAATCACAATAGTTCCTGTACATAGTAGAATGATATGTGCATCAAAAATGGGTGCAACATGTTGGGGAAGGCGGGAGTGAGAGCAGGGGTTGATTTCTACGGACAAATATGCTGTGAATGATACTGCAGGAAAAGGCAAATGTTATTGACGGCAGTGCAAGAGGTGAGTACACAAGTTTTTTCTTTGTACACTTAGGACATTTGTTAAAATTGCTTTTTCAGTAAAATATTGCTAAAAATGTCTCTTGCGCGTACAGCCTGATGGGACCGAGTCTTACAATATACAATCTTCCCTGTAATATAGGACACGACCTGTTCTGCCAATTAAAAGCTTCCGACTTCCATCGATCTGAGCCGACCATTAGCCAAGGACCCGGCCGCGTGCTCAGCGTAGATTTTTCCAGTCTCCTCGTCCGGCTGCGCTGAATTAAGAGGTTCCTCTGCGGTCTTGATGTCTCTCTCAGCTGCAGTAAAGCGCGTTAATACTCGCAGCGTTTTGCAGAGAATTGTTCTGGAGCAGCGGTGTGAGGAGGAGGAGGGGAGCGGAGACCACGATCAGCTCCTGGGAATCTAAAGCCTGGAGTTTTCTACAAGAACACGGAGGGCGTCCGTGTACTGAGGCGTGGAGAGATTCACCTTTAATCAGTCCTGAGATGAGTTCTGCGCACAGCATCGGGCAGGAATGGGTCGGCATGTCAGCCTCCATTAGCAATCACATAGGATAATGGCATGGGATGGGGGGATGGGAGTAGTAAGGAGAACTAGACATATCTTGTTGGCCTCTACGTATACATCATACCCTATAGGTAAGCCCTGCTTAGTTGTAGCACTGCGCAGGTATCTCCATTATCACTATCATCACATCCATTCTTCTTTCCAGGAGTTGTCCTCGCTCTCACTAGCAGCACAGTAACTTATGCTTATGGCAATTTAGGCACTTTATGAATCAGTTCTGCCTTTCATCCTCCATAGAAGACAATGTGAAACTTCCCAAACCATTAATATTTAGAAAAGAGGCGAATATGCTTCTATTCTTCCCACCTGTGATTTTATTACTCACAGTCAGTAGACATATCAATCTAATATTATATATATTTATCACACATGTCTAATACCAATAAAACCAGTCTAATTAATCTAGGAACTGGCCCAATTCTCATGCTCTATAACTTGCCATCCAGTCCTTTTCAATGAGCTATTCCTCTTTGTCATCCTTCTGCCAGCACTATAGGTGCAAGAACTTCCTTTCCTTAATTTTCTTGCATGTGTTCCTGCTACTACTGTTCAGTGGCTTGTCTGATTTGAACTGAACGGAAAACTCTCCGATCTATTATGGCTGGATTCAGTTTGGCAGACCAGAAAGCAAGAACAAAGACCGAGACCCGCCCCTGCTCCATGTTGGCAGGCGAAGACCCATCCGTGCTTCATGAAGGGGGGGGGAAGCAAAGACGCATCCATGCTTCATGAAGAGGGGGGAGGGCAAACACCCGTCCCTGCTTCATGTAGAGTGCGTGCGAAGACCCGTTCCTGCTTCATGAAAGGGGGGGCAAAGACTCGTCCCTGCTTCATGTAGTGGGGGGGGGGCGTATACCTGTCCCTGCTTCATGTAGAGGGGTGGTGCGTATATCCACCACTGATTTTAGTAGAGAGGAGGGTAAAGACTCACCCCTGCTTTGTGTAGAAAGGAGGGTAAAGACCCGCCCCTGCTTTGACTAGAAGGGGTGAAGACCCACCCCTGCTTTGTATAGAGAGGAGGGTAAAGACTCACCCCTGCTTTGAGTAGAGGGGTAAAGACCCGTCACTGCTTTGTGTAGAGAAGGGGGTAAAGACTTGTCCCAGCAGTGTAATATATGTATGTATTCAACCTGTGCATGACACGTCAAGTTTCTCATTGACTTTGCTGTCAGCAGGATTTGCTTTAGGTTTTGCCAGCAAATCTGCAAGGAAAAAACGCAGAATCTGGAACGTATGCACACAGCCTAATAGTATGTTAGGGAAACACTAGTCATGCAATTCCCTAATACATTAGTATATAGATGAGCCGACATACCATCAGTGATCACGCGTATCCTGTGTCATCCTCTCTGCTGTATCCCCAGCACATGATTCTAGGTTTTGCAGAGTCATTGTCCATTAGATATTTTCAGATGCTGTTTGCACATCACTGGTTGATAGTTTGGGATAATTTACCACCCGCCCTCGCCAATAATGTATCTGAGCTGCTCTTCTGTGAACCCTCCATTAACCTCGGCCAGGACATACAGTTGTGTTAAAAAGTTTGCCCCGTCCTGATTTCCTATTCTTTTGCATGTTTGTCACACTTAAATGTTTCAGATCAACAAACAAATGTAAATATCAGACAAAGATAACACCGGTAATCACAAATTGCAGTTGTTAAATGAAGGTCTTTATTATTAAGGGGAAAAAGAAATCCAAACCTACAGTGTCCTGTGTGAAAAAGTGATTGCATCCTAAACCTAATATCTGGATTTCTTTTTCCCTTAATAATGTAAACCTTCATTTAAAAACTGCATTTTGTGATTACTTTTGTTATCTTTTTCTAATATTTACGTTTGTTTGTTGATCTGATACATTTAAGTGTGACAAACATGCAAAAGAATAAGAAATCAGGACGGGGGCAAACACCTTTTCACACAACTGTACATGATAAGTTTCCAGGGGCTGGAAAATACTGGAGTCAAAGGATCAAGGAAATGTCAGGGCCATGGAATATTTCTAAAATGTGTCACCTGCTATAGATACTGTATTGTCTGAGAATATTCTGAAAAACATATCTCACCTTTCCAATGCCCTGCCATTTCAGTGCTGCTGCTCCAGTTGTCCCAACAGGTCCTGCAGATGCTGTCTATCATTCACATGACCGCTGCAGCCAGTCACATGCCGTACATGCCAGCATCGTCACTAAGGCCAGTAATGGCTGTTGCGATCATATGAGCTAGGTACCTGATGAAGTAGCAGAATTACTAGCCACTATGGCCCTAATAACACACCATAAGTGGACTTTATGTTCTTTTAACCCCTCCATGATTAGTGCCGGGGCATGGAGCATTCTCAGGAACTGATCCTGCTCCGCACAGGGTGGGTATCGGCTTATATTGTTTATGCAGCCACCATCTGCCCCTAACAGCAGAGATAAAGGCAATCGGTCTCTGCAAGCGGCATTTCAGTGGTACAATCCTGGTGCCCATTGCAGGGTTACCAATAAGGTACCACGGCAGCCGGTGACCTCTTTTTATAGAAACTTGTACTATATACTATAATAAAGATACTAAAAAAATTAAACAGGCATATTTGGTATCACCGAGTCCGTAAAAGTCCGACCTATGAAAATATAAAATATTTTGGGAAAGAAAAAAAAGTCAAATATGTTGCTTTCTTTTCTGTAGGTATGGGAGCACTTTCTGAGCACCGATTCACCCTCTATTAACGTCTTCATGGCCGTACCCACCATCTACAGTAAACTGATCGATTACTATGACAGCCACCTCACTAAGCCGGGCGTTAAGGACTTCGTGAAGGCAATGTGCCTGCAGAATATCAGGTATTGTTACAATGCTGATGACATGGAGAATCCATAGTATACTGTATGCCTGGATTTCTGTGAACATTAATTGACAACCCAAAAATGCCCTTGTTTTAGTGGGAAGTTAAAAAGCGACACCTCTACCTATACGTTATATACAATCACTTTCCATCCTGAGGATATGCAGCTTTCGCAAAACTAAAGCCCCCAACCTGCGAAGTTGTAGTTTTGCAGAAGTTGTAGAACCACAGGTTGAAATTTTGTGATTAGAGCACTTTTTTAGGTTTACTACTGGACACCCCGCTTCTTAAATGATGAAGTGCCCCTGATAAAATGACTGATTTTTCTATTTTTCAGGTTAATGGTGTCTGGGTCGTCGGCTCTTCCGGTGCCGATTCTGGAGCGCTGGAGAGAAATCACTGGCCACACTCTTCTAGAGAGATATGGCATGACCGAAATCGGCATGGCGCTGACAAACCCACTCAATGGACCACGAGTACCAGGTAACCCATCAGGATCTAATATATGAAGACTGCAATACATATAGAAAGGTTTAGCCTGTTTCTATCTGGTCTCATCTAGGGACCCCCTGGTCCAGCCCTTACATCATTCATTATTCCGGGTCCTGCTTCACTTAGCTCCACAAACTTTTATAGTGAGCCTCCACCTTTCATTATCTTGCTGATTAATTATCACATATATGTCTATAACTTCTACCAGCAGCAGTATCCCTTTGTAGGTACTTTTCCACCAATTATTTTTTGTGATCCAGTGTGCCAGATATAAGCCATATGCAAATCAGGAAGTATGTGCACGGGGGGTGTGTCAATGAACATGGGATGCTGATTCCGCCCTCATTACTTCTCTCTGGACAGCTCTGGCCTCCATGCCATCATCACAATGGCCGCAGTTACCCACCCGTAAGATCCAACTAGGAAAGGTGGTAACGGCACCTGCGCCGGATTTCCGCTGTAACATGGATAACTTAGTACAGGCCGGAGCTGTCAGTCAGGGAGAGGAGGGTGGAGACGGGTGGCGTGGCGCGCACATAACATTACCCATGATGGTGACGTTCAGGTGAGCATTCGCCAGGCCCCATAGATGTTCTACAAATGCACCGACATTGTTCTTGATTCTTGACCCATCCCATCCCTAACCTGTAGGGGGCGTCAGTCTCTGTAAAAGAAGGATACCGAAGCTCCCCCTTTTTTAAGCGGGTTGCAGAAAGGGTTAATTCCTGAGGGTTTTTTTTTCCTCTTCTTTCTCTCTCTCTTTTCTTCACGGCACAAGGCTATGAATTATTCATGGCTAACTCACGCCTCGCCGGGTCTAATCAGCGCTTTAATTGGAGGTTTAGATCACAGTTGGCTAATGGCTGCTCCAGCGGGGACCCGGCGCATTGTGACAGGCGGATCGCAGTGTGTCTTATCACCGGCCTGTCTCAATCCTCCCAGGGCCCCACCGTACACAGCAGCATGTGGACCCCCTGAGCCTTAGCACATGCAGCATCCTCAATTACACAGCCCTGCTCTCGGAAGAAGCCTCCGTATAGAGGATGGGGGTGCGGGAGGGGATGTGTGTGCATCAGGGGGCGCACGGCTGTCGGGTTTACTGAGAGTACACGAACTAACGCGCTTCCACATCTTCCTTCTGGGCGGTCCATGTGCATTGTATTAATACGTCCTTATAATCAATCTCAGCATCTTATAATAGTATATTTAACTAGCTATTGAACCCGTTCTATGCCCGGGTGGCGAGCATTTATATTGGTATATGGTCTCCATCCTGGTATGTGTTGCTTCCATCCTGCGCCCTAATCTTAATCTTGTCATGTGCTGCTACCATCTTGCACCCCCATCCTGTCATGTGCTGCTCCCATCCTGCGCCCCCATCCTGACATGTGCTGCTCCCATCCTGCGCCCCCGTACTGTCATGTGCTGCTCCCATCCATATGCCCCATACGCTGCTCCATAAAGGTTGATGGCCCCCATAAGATGCTCCATAGTATATGCCTCATATGCTGCTCCACTGTGGTTGATGGCCCCCATAAGATGCTCCATATTATATGCCTCATATGCTGCTGCATTATGGTTGATGGCCCCCATAAGATGCTCCATAGTATATGCCCCGTATACTGCTCCATAAATGTTGATGGCCCCCATAAATGCTCCATAGTATATGCCTCATATGCTGCTCCATTATGGTTGATGGCCCCCATAAGATGCTCCATAGTATATGCCCCGTATGCTGCTGCGATATATATAAAAAAAATTAACATACTCACCTATCGTTGCTGGGGGGCCTGAGCAGGCGGGGACACAGGCGCGCTGTGGGGGGTCAGGTGCCGGAGTCGCCGCTAGCTCAGGCCCCCGACACTTGCTATATTCACCTGTCCCGTTCCAGCGCTGCACGCCGCTCCATCTTCCAGGTCCTCTGGCTTGCGGACTGCTGCTCCCGGAATCGGCGCATGCGCAGTCCGCGCTTTCCGGCGCCATTTTGTTAAAGACACACTGCAGTATCCAAGAAAATGGCGCCGGAAAGCGCTGACTGCCCAGGCGCCGATTCCGGGAGCAGAGGGACATTCATGGCCCGGAATCAGGGGGCCTAAGTAAGAAATAGCTGTGGCATGAAGTGCCACAGCATCATGAGGGCGGGATCGTGTGCACACGCCTCCTGTTTCCGGCTCCTAAATACCCCCCTGCTCCCGGAATCCGCGCCTGCGCAGTCCGCGCTTTCCGGTGCCATTTTCTTGAAGACACACTGCAGTAACCAAGAAAATGGCGGCGGAAAGCGCGGACTGCGCAGGTGCCGATTCCGGGAGCAGGGGGACATTCATGGGCCGGAATCAGGTGGCGTAAGTAAGAAATTGCTGTGGCATGAACTGCCACAATGTCATGAGGGCGGGATCATGTCCACCGTGTCCCCACGTGCGGGTTACGGTTCATAAATGTCCCCCTGCTCCTGGCAGTCGGCGCTTTCCGGCGCCATTTTTTTTTCTGACACTGGCTATAATGTAACGCTAGCAGCGTGGCGCCTGCGCAGTCTATAAAGGCTTCGGACAGAGTGATGCTCCCAGCGTTATATTATAGATTCTTTGTATTAGGACACGTTCATATGGAGTTTTTGTTTGTTTTCTTTTTTTTTACACAGACTTCAGTGATCAAAATTAGTTTTAAACTGCCCTCATTTTTTTCTTATATAGAGGCGGATTTCACCGCAGTAAGTTTTATAACTACCTATTGGGAGAGATGTCGATTTCTGCACAAATTTTAATGAAGAATGGGGCCAATGTGCAAATGGACCTAGCTGCAGTTCTACTGCAAAAATCATCCTTCTGGTTTCTGCAGACTAGACTTGCCCTTGAGCGAAAATCTTCTATGCAGGAATGTTGGTATCATTAAAGACAATGGAAATGTGTTCGTATTTAAGAAAAAAAAAATGGATCCAGTGTAGTTGTTATTTGACCCTGACCGTATTTATGAAGATGGCATCATCCATGCAAAATCAGGTCTCAGTAGCAAAGTTAGATTAGGTGCAAATACCTGTGCTTAATTGGTACACCCCAAAAAAGAAATAACACTTTCCAAATTTGGATGATGTATTTTCACATACCCCTATTTTTTTCTTTTTTTTTTTTTGCCAGGATCAGTCGGAAACCCACTACCAGGAGTGGACGTCCGTATAGCCACGGAGATCCCGCAGGAAGAAGGAAGCTCCTATACTGTCCTCGCTCAAGGAAACGCCGCTGGCACAGAGGTAATGGCACGTCGTGGGCAGTGCCAGCGATTTTTCAAATCCGTCCAGTCCTATCTGTCATCCTGTAATAACCTGATCGTTTCCTGGGAATCTGTGGATTATCGAACGGATTAGGAAAGCAATGAGTTCAGCTGAGGTTACCACCAAATAATATCTCATTTATTTATTTGTTGTTAATGTTTTTCTTTTTACATTCCGGATTTCCAGTGAGGCGTGTAAAATAATAATAAAAAAAAAGGAAGAAAAATCAGTGGGAAATGATAACGCTTCTTGGTTTTGTTTATTCCTTCAACAGATGGCTTTAGATGAAATAACACCAAGCAGAAATCTATTGTGAGATCAACATCGATGCTGAAAGCAAATATGTACAAAGATTAATTATTTTACCAGGACTCTTAGTTGTAGACAAGCTAAAAAATAATAGAAACCCACTTTTTTTTTTAACTTTTGCTGGCATTAAACGGGTTTATTGCACCAATTCAAATAAACAGGCGTATCGGATACAAGTTTTTCGTTATTGTCTTCTCGCCTTTTCTCGACAAATCCCTCCCTCCTTTCACCCTCACCCTCTTATTTCTGCCAACTGGCGCCAGCCCCGTGCCAAGACTCCCAACTGGCAGATGCCGCGCACAGCAGATGTTTTCCTAAAGATGTGGGAGCGTTACCAAAACTGTAGAAATCGCGCAAGGTCAACACCAGCTGCACAAAAGGCGTATTTTTTTTGAGGGATTGGTGGGGATTGCGGCGGGGGAGGCGTACCTCTCTTGTGTGGCATTGGTTAATTTCAGGTGTTTCTTTCAAGGTCTCCCCAGGTTTCGAGGACAGGGACGGAGAGCTGCAGGTACGAGGCCCAGCTGTGTTCAGAGAATACTGGAACAAACCACAGGAGACCAGAGAGGCTTTCACTCCAGATGGCTGGTTCAGAACAGGTAGGAGAAATGCTCGGCGGTATAAGACAGGGGTCATCGGAGAAAACTTATCAATAGGGAGCACACACACACACGTACATATAATATGTATGTGTGTAGAGCTGTCAAGCCTTACAATGTGGAATTGTATTTGTGGTATATTTGTAGCAACCATATTAATTGTATTTCTCTGATGACCCCTGTGCGTGTGTGCGTTGTGTGTGTGTATGTGTATATATATATATATATATATATATATATATATATATATATATATATATATATATATACACACACACATACTGCAGTTCCACATGGTAGGGATTGACAGTTCTGACTATATACATTGTGGCCCCAATTCATCACAGCATTTTTGCCATAATTTATTCGACTCCCAGCTATGTCAAAATGGGCCTACCCCAGAAAACACCCTCCCGCCAGTGGGGGTCTGAGCGCTGGGAACTTTGATCCCTATTAGAAAGGACCCACAGTGTGTATGTCACTGATGGGGGTCCCAGCGTTTGGACATCCACTGATCAGCAAGAGGACACCCCCTTTAAACAAAGTTTATTTGTAACTGAGACGGGCCCTGTCTGTGTGCGGCGACTTGAAGTTGCAAAGCTTATGAAAATCCTGTTTGCTTTGATGAGATTTGCGGTAACAGCGCAGGACAGATTGCTCGACTGTTTAATGTCATTCCATTTTCCTCCAGTATTCAATACCTGCGCTTGCTGTCGTTCAATAGGAACCTTCATCGTTTAACTGCAGAGGATCCAATTCCGTCCGGCTTCTCATCAGAGTTGCATATTGACACACGACCAGATACACATGGGAAGAAGGAATCAATGTCACCATTACACACTGAATGGGAAACCACTGGGCAAATCTGACAGGGAGAAGGACTTGGGGATCCTAGTTAATGATAAACTTACCTGGAGCAGCCAGTGCCAGGCAGCAGCTGCCAAGGCAAACAGGATCATGGGGTGCATTAAAAGAGGTCTGGATACACATGATGAGAGCATTATACTGCCTCTGTACAAATCCCTAGTTAGACCGCACATGGAGTACTGTGTCCAGTTTTGGGCACCGGTGCTCAGGAAGGATATAATGGAACTAGAGAGAGTACAAAGGAGGGCAACAAAATTAATAAAGGGGATGGGAGAACTACAATACCCAGATAGATTAGCGAAATTAGGATTATTTAGTCTAGAAAAAAGACGACTGAGGGGCGATCTAATAACCATGTATAAGTATATAAGGGGACAATACAAATATCTCGCTGAGGATCTGTTTATACCAAGGAAGGTGACGGGCACAAGGGGGCATTCTTTGCGTCTGGAGGAGAGAAGGTTTTTCCACCAACATAGAAGAGGATTCTTTACTGTTAGGGCAGTGAGAATCTGGAATTGCTTGCCTGAGGAGGTGGTGATGGTGAACTCAGTCGAGGGGTTCAAGAGAGGCCTGGATGTCTTCCTGGAGCAGAACAATATTGTATCATACAATTATTAGGTTCTGTAGAAGGACGTAGATCTGGGTATTTATTATGATGGAATATAGGCTGAACTGGATGGACAAATGTCTTTTTTCGGCCTTACTAACTATGTTACTATGTTAGATTTGCGTCCACTGGGAGTTAACAAAAGGGTGCTGTTCAATGACAGCAAGCAGGCCTCGTGATATGCTAAAGGAATGAACACAAAGTATATTTTCATAAGAACTTTATTTGCTGAATGCATAACATACCCCTTTTACCATAAGCAGAAAAAAAGCGGGTCCCTTCAGATGTTGCCATGTACTTTTTGGGTATATGCACAAAAGTGTCTCTTGATGGAATCTGCTTCCAATTAGGCACGGTCCAATCAAAAGGCTGCAGAAAAAAAAACTTTTTGAAAACTTTTTAAAAAGTTGTTTCCACTAGAAACATCATCCTTAGAGTACATTCACATAGTTGCTTTTTTCACGTGAATTTCGGTACCTCGCCTAACCTCTCCCATTGTTTTGGGTTGCTGATTTTCCTGTTGCGGATTCAGAAAAGACGCCTGCGAATCCGCAGCAGAATTTCCAGCTCGAGCCTCCCGATTTTTAAAAAAAAAATTTTTGGCTTGCAAGCGTTGCTAAATCCATCGTCGTTCATTACTGTTTTTTGCGTTCTCTCACTGCTCCTCTAATACGTCGTATCTTGCAGATTCCTGTACATCACTGGTCGGCCCGGGGGTCCCCAGAGCTCTCGCCCCCTTCGTGTCCCTCTATGAACAGATTCCAGCACTGTATCAATCTCGCTTAATAGAGTGAAAGGGTTATTGGCGGGTGGCAGATCTCCGGGAGCGGGTGTGAGATGGATGGCTTGTCTTCCCCCCGTCGGCCTCGCTGATGTACAATGAAATATTTATGATTTATTCCGGCTAATAAACTGAGATGAAGAGTGTGATGTATGCAAGCAGATGGAGGACTATTGATGCGGCTCCTTATGCGTGCGAGAGGGGAAGGGGGGAAATCTGGGGGATACCACACACGCACATGCGAGAGACCCTCCGTCAAACACAGCTCTGCTCCCCACTGAGAAGACACAGAGGCCGAGAACCCCCCTTGGTGTATTCCCAAATTTAAGAGGGGGGAAAAAATAGATAAATTTGTCTCTGGCCAATCAGTAAAAGGAAAAAAAGTGAAAACCAGCGATGTTCTTACACAGCGCATCAGTAAAGTACACCTGGGTATAGGTTAAATAATTAATCGTCGTGAGAAATGCTGCATCATTACGGTTGTCATAATTGATAGCAATCTTTCTTACCATTTTGGACCAGCGCCACGGCTTTTTTTTTTTATTTACTGATTTTTTTTTAAGTGCTTTTATATTAATGCAGGAGGATTTTTAACTTGTGAATGTTTCCATACATGAGAAATGTAGGAGTAAGACTGATCATCCGGCCTGCAAGAAAGCCGGACAGCGGCACATTATTCCATTAATGAAGAAATGTCATGTTTTTTCAATTAGAAGTTGGCGCCGATCCCTACAAGTTTGGTTTCGCTAACCCCTAGATCGTCGTCATTAGGGGAAGCCATATGTGGACACGTGCTCTGCCGGTGGCGTGGCAGCATTACTATTACATGATTGCCCATGTCATGCAAGAGCTACTCTTTTTTGTGGCTCTCCAATATGGTCTGATTTCAGAAAAATCCTGTAATCAACTGCAGGTTGCGTTTAGGAAAAAAAAATGCTTTACTCCCTCTCCCTGGGTCCAGTGTTGAGTCTCCGACGCTGCCCCGGGTTTCTGTTTGTCTGCAGCGCTGCAGCCTTTCAGCGTCTCTCCTTGACCCCAGTGATTGGCTGCAGCAGTAGCAAGTTGACATTAGCGTTGCAGGCAGTAACAGAAACCCGGAATAGTATTGGCGAGTGGCGACTCTGCACTAGACCTGGGGAGGATGAGTAAACCACTGATCTTATTTTATTGATCTGCACCTAAAGATAGGGGTTTCCTGAAATCAAAAAGGGTGGGAGTTTAATAGAGGAGGGTCCTGAAAAATGGCTTCAGAAGGGCATTTTACAAGGTCTCGTTTAACCAGGCAATCTCTGTAATACTCACAGTGGTGCAGAACAAGTCTCAGCAATGCAAACTGAGACTTTTAGGGTCTTTCTTATCCTTACGAGGCTGATGGGGACATGCGGCTTGGAAGGATAATGATTAGGCCAACGGGCTCTTCTTTTGGAAAGGGCTTGACGTGGACTGATGGGTTTTTTAAGAGGTTTTTGGAGAAGAATACAAAAGTTTCTGCTCCAAAAACTTAGTATTAAGATTCTGTGTGCACATGTCCGATGAGAATTTTTGGAAATTGGTATTTTGAGGACTAAAGAAAAATTGTCCATCAAGTATCATAAATTTCGGATACCTGTGGTCCCATCCCATCTCCCCTGTTCCAGTTAATGTCCAACCAGCATTGAGCACAGAGGTGGCAGCACGTGCGTCGGGTTCCCTTTATTCATTGCTTATAGGACTTCCAAATACTGTCAGCTACATACCCATCTCTTATAGCCATGAATGTAGAGAGGATGCGCCATCTTGGCATCCATCCGCCCCATCATCTCCTCTTGGTAGCCCCAACATCCCCACATGTGAGCAGTGAGTGTTAGGTCTGAGGTCAATTTTTTCGTATACAGGACATGTTTTACTTGAAAACCCTTTTTTTTCCTCCCAGATCCATCCCGGCGGCAGTATCAGCAGTCCCCAGTTACGTGGACCACTCTGGGAAATAGATGATATGAAAGTCTCTTAATTCATTCTGAGCCCCCTCCCTCCTTGCGGACCACCCTGGGGAGCGCTGCTGTGTTTACTACCTTGGAGACATGACGCTCGAGGCTGGGGATAGATTATCTCGATGCCTCTTACCGGCTGGGATGGATGGCTCTGCACATTACAGGGGCGGACTGGGAGCAATTTGTGTAAACTGGAAAGCTGGAGACTATATGGGATATCAATAGTGAGACGGCCCTGACCCGGCTATAAATAGAGTGACCGGGGAAAAGCCGGTGTGTGGGGAACCCATGAGGAAGAGCAAGTGCTTAAAGGACTATTCCTTTTGCTACGAATGAGTTAAAGGGATCTATCAGTTTCAGAAAACCTCTGTCCCCATGCTGCTTTGTTTAAAATAGAAAAAGTACTTTACGCTCCCTCCCCAGGTCCATTGCTGAGTGCCTAGGCTCTTATTGCTTGCATTGCTAACGTTACGCCTACGGCGCTGCTGCTGATCAATGAGCTCGAGTTGACGGCCTGATCCGCTGAGCTCACTGATTGGCTTCAACGCTGTTGATGTTCAACACTGGACCTGGGGACGGTGAGTAAAAAAAGGTCACCAACAGTGCCATCTGTGAACAGGTGAGTATGCGCTAGACCACCCATTACTGATCATGCAACGTCGGTAACCACAGATAGGATAGTTATTGGCCCATGGAATGTAAATATGGGTTTTAATTCGTAGCATGAGATTTTTGCCAGTGCAAACTTACGTGGTGCTGGGAGTTTGGTTGGTCCTTTATTGGCCGCTTTATATCTTGTCTGTGTACATGTACGTGTGTGTATATATACAGTTTGTGTATAATATATATATATATATATACTTGTATGTGTGTCTTCTCAGGTGACACCGCAGCCTACAAGGACAATTCGTACTGGATTCTGGGCAGAACCTCTGTGGACATCATAAAGAGCGGCGGATATAAAATCAGCGCCTTAGAAGTGGAGCGCCACCTCTTGGCTCATCCTAGCATTGCAGGTGTGTAAATGAAAGGGAACCTATATTCGATACATGCTGCCCAAACCATAGACAGCATGAATGCACGCTTCCAGCCCAGTATGTCCTAAGAGCCGGCTTGAGACTATAGGAAGAGGCGAGACTGACCCGGAGCAGTCCACCCGCCCCAATCTAGTTGATCGACAATTCCTTTACCAATGTACTCACATAAGAGAGATGTGTTAATCACCTGGAGTGGTGCCAGCAGGAAGCGGCGCCAGACTAGTCTCGTCTCTGGCATTGCAAAGAAAAACATACCTTGCTGCAATCTTGTAGCCAGGCTCTGATTCTGCCATCCATGGTTTGGGCAGCATGAATCGATTGACAGGTTCGATTTAAAGGGTTTTCTCAAGATTTTAAGGATAGAGGATA
Organism: Ranitomeya imitator; assembly: GCF_032444005.1. Classification (NCBI taxonomy): domain Eukaryota; kingdom Metazoa; phylum Chordata; class Amphibia; order Anura; family Dendrobatidae; genus Ranitomeya; species Ranitomeya imitator. Next base: position 132,386,943 of record NC_091290.1, read on the forward strand.
ATGTAGGGGTTCTGAACTCTGGGACCCCATCATTCTGGAACGTCTTATTGGAGTGGAGGTTGAGCATGTGCACCTTGGCTCCATTTTTTCTTCTATGGGACTTCAGACATAGATGAGTACAATGGGATGGGTCAGTGTCATAGCTGGTGTCCCTCAGCGATCGTTAAGATATCTTCTATGAAACCTTATAGTGAAACTTTGTTGTTCTGCTCCAAGATGTGGCTGTGATCGGCGCCCCAGATGCAACATGGGGGCAGCGAGTATCGGCCATTGTGAAAGTACGCGAGGGGCATCTACTGTCCTTAAAGGAATTTAAGGAGTGGGGCAGGTGAGTAGACAATGGAGATGTGGGAAAGGTGAGAGACGTAATGGTTGTTTGGCATTAACATAATACCCTCATCCACTACAGGGATGTCCGTTTTGTGGGTGCACCTATGAGTTTTTAGCAAGGTTCGATATTACTAGCAGTTCTTTTTGCTCTGTCACAGCCATTTTCCTTTTTTTTATGCAATATATCTGAAGTGCCTCTACGACCTTGCATATTTGTGGACCATTGCACAGATCCGGGGTCTGGTCAGTAACTAGATCCAGCCTTGTCAAAAGCTGAATTAAAAAAGGAAAGTATTGGAAAAGGTGGAAATGCCGTCTCCAAGATCATCTCCCAACCTCTGTAAGCTGCTGTAAAGCTTTATACATTCTGATTCCACCTCTATTAAAGATCCATTGCCTGGCCAATCGAAATATGCTGTAGGAACTTGGCTAACTGTGTGTAACATTAGGCACTATTATGATTTTGCTGAGACTTGTAGTCCTTCAGGAAGCGAATATGTATTAAGTATTAGCACAGCAGTAGCTTTCTTTATTTTCTTGACGCATTTTGCATGCAGACCTGGCACATACGTGATACAAGTATCTAAGCCCTGTTCCCTTTTCTTATTTAGGGCAGTCATGGCCCCGTACTGCATTCCTGCTGAGCTCATCCGGGTGGAAGAAATTCCCCGAAACCAGATGGGAAAAATCAATAAAAAACAACTGCTGGCTCTCTTCTATCCACAGTGAGAAGGGAGGGGGGAGCCAAATATACCTTACCTGCCTGATCACACACCAAGACGAGTCTGCACACAGCCCGCAATTGGGAGTGTACCGGCTATGTACTCCAGGTAAGATACAGATGTAGCAGAGCTGAGATGTTAAGCCGTTCGATAATATAAAAGGGTTATCTGCATTCCTGTGGAAATACTGCAGATATTGTTAATATTGTTTATTCGGCTTTGCTTCATCGGTATCACCCTGACCAGAGAGTTGTATTTCTACAATTGCACATGAAACAAAGCCTGGAATCACATTTGTAGAAATCCACGGACATGCCTCAGACTCATTCCCATGCAGACGTATGGCACAGATTTTCAGTCGCCTATATTTTGGCAGCCAATCTGCCATGTGTGAACAGAGTTTTTAATTGATCCATGTGACAATGTGGATCTCGGCTGTAATCAATGCGTGTATATGATCTCTCAGAGGATCACACTGATTGTAAAGGCAATAAAATCTTAATAAAATAAAATCCTTTCCCGCAAGATACTTACCGATCCAATATCGCTCCATCTCTCGCCAGTGGTGTGGTTACTCACGTGGATGACAGGGCCCGTGATTTTTATTAGATACTACATTACAGTTGCATTGTAGTATATAGAACAAGCAATAAAGACCCCTAAAGGGACTGAAAATGTAGGTAACAAAATAAAATACTAGTTTTTGAAAATATAAAAATGTAAAATATTTTTTCCTTTAAAACAAAGGAAGAAAAACAAAGATATTTAGTATCGCCATATCCGTGAAAGTCCGGTCTATCAAAAACATAGAATTAATTAGCTCGTAAGGTAAATGCAGAAAAAGAAAATTTATCGCCACGCTTCCCCGAAAAATAATGCAATAAAAAGGGATCAAAACATCGTATGTACCCCAAATTTCTATCATTAAACAATGAGTTCATCAAGCAGAATATAAGCCCTAAGTTTATTTAATTTAAACTTTGAAAAATAGCAACTTAATCAACCTTCCCCTAAAAAAAAAAAAAAAAAGATTAAGTGTGTATGTACTGTGTATATATATATATATACTAGATTGTGGCCCGATTCTAACGCATCGGGTATTCTAGAATATGCATGTCCCCGTAGTATATGGACAATGATGATTCCAGAATTCGCGGCAGACTGTGCCCGTCGCTGATTGGTCGAGGCAACCTTTATGACATCATCGTCGCCATGGCAACCATTATGACATCTACGTCGATACTGTGCCCGTCGCTGAATCAGAAACGTGGGATTTCTACGTCCTTTATGACATCATCGTCGCTGTGCCCGTTGCTGATTGGTCGAGGCCTGGCGGCCTCGACCAATCAGACGCGGGATGTCTACGTCCTTTATGACATCATAGTCACTGGCAGCCTCGACCAATCAGAGACGCGGGATTTCCAGGACAGACAGACAGACGGAAAAACCCTTAGGCAATTATATAGATATATATATATATATATATATATATATATATATATATATATATATATATATATATATATATATATATATATATATATATATATCATTTTTTATAAACCTCTGAAATTATAGATAGATAATATAGATTCTTTGTTGGGGGGGGTGGGGTTTGTATCGCCATCTTCCACGGTTTGCAAAAATAAATAAAGTGGACAAAATATATATATATAGTGCTCATAAAGTTCAGTGGAGAACTGTAACTGTCGTTTCAGGAGAACTTGCATCAGCATGTCTTTGTTGGCCTCTAGCTCCTCCCTAGAATGTCTGTGTGTTCCGCTAGCTCGTCCCTAGAATGTCTTTGTGTTCCACTAGCTCCTCCCTAGAATGTCTGTGTGTTCCACTAGCTCCTCCCTCGAATGTCTGTGTGTTCCACTAGCTCCTCCCTAGAATGTCTGTGTGTTCCACTAGCTCCTCCCTAGAATGTCTGTGTTCCACTAGCTCCTCCCTAGAATTTCTGTGTGTTCCACTAGCTCCTCCCTAGAATGTCTGTGTGTTCCATTAGCTCCTCCCTAGAATGTCTGTGTGTTCCACTAGCTCCTCCCTAGAATGTCTGTGTGTTCCACTAGCTCCTCCCTGGAATGTCTGTGTGTTCCACTAGCTCCTCCCTAGAACATCTGTGTGTTCCACTAGCTCCTCCCTAGAATGTCTGTGTTCCACTAGCTCCTCCCTAGAATGTCTGTGTGTTCCACTAGCTCCTCTCTAGAATGCCTGTGTGTTCCACTAGCTCCTCCCTAGAACTTCTGTGTGTTCCACTAGCTCCTCCTTAGAACATCTGTGTTTTCCACTAGCTTCTCCCTAGAATGTCTGTGTGTTCCACTAGCTCCTCCCTAGAATGTCTGTATGTTCCACTATCTCCTCCCTAGAATGTATGTGTGTTCCACTAGCTCCTCCCTAGAATGTCTGTATGTCCCATTAGCTCCTCCCTACAATGTCTGTCTTTCGCTAGCTCCTCCCTAGAATGTCTGTGTGTTCCACTAGCTCCTCCCTAGAATGTCTGTGTGTTCCACTAGCTCCTCCCTAGAATGTCTGTGTGTTCCACTTGCTCCTCCCTAGAATGTCTGTGTGTTCCACTGGCTCCTCCTTAGAATGTGTGTGTGTTCCACTAGCTCCTCCCTAGAATGCCTGTGTGTGTTCCACTAGCTCCTCCCTGGAATGTCTGTGTTTTCCACTAGCTCCTCCCTAGAATGTATGTGTGTTCCACTATCTCCTCCCTAGAATGTCTGTATGTTCCACTAGCTCCTCCCTACAATGTCTGTCTTTCGCTAGCTCCTCCTTATTTCTATCATTAAACAATGAGTTCATCAAGCAGAATATAAGCCCTAAGTTTATTTAATTTAAACTTTGAAAAATGGCAACTTATCAACCTTTCCCTAAAAAAAAAAAAAAGATTGTGTGTATGTACTGTATATATATATATATATATATATATATATATATATATATATCATTTTTTATAAACCTCTGAAATTATAGATAGATAATATAGATTCTTTGTTGGGGGGGTGGGGTTTGTATCGCCATCTTCCACGGTTTGCAAAAATAAATAAAGTGGACAAAATATATATATATAGTGCTCATAAAGTTCAATGGAGAACTGTAACTGTCGTTTCAGGAGAACTTGCATCAGCATGTCTTTGTTGGCCTCTAGCTCCTCCCTAGAATGTCTGTGTGTTCCGCTAGCTCGTCCCTAGAATGTCTTTGTGTTCCACTAGCTCCTCCCTCGAATGTCTGTGTGTTCCACTAGCTCCTCCCTCGAATGTCTGTGTGTTCCACTAGCTCCTCCCTAGAATGTCTGTGTGTTCCACTAGCTCCTCCCTAGAACATCTGTGTGTTCCACTAGCTCCTCCCTAGAATGTCTGTGTTCCACTAGCTCCTCCCTAGAATGTCTGTGTGTTCCACTAGCTCCTCTCTAGAATCCCTGTGTGTTCCACTAGCTCCTCCCTAGAACTTCTGTGTGTTCCACTAGCTCCTCCTTAGAACATCTGTGTGTTCCACTAGCTTCTCCCTAGAATGTCTGTGTGTTCCACTAGCTCCTCCCTAGAATGTCTGTATGTTCCACTAGCTCCTCCCTAGAATGTATGTGTGTTCCACTAGCTCCTCCCTAGAATGTCTGTATGTCCCATTAGCTCCTCCCTACAATGTCTGTCTTTCGCTAGCTCCTCCCTAGAATGTCTGTGTGTTCCACTGGCTCCTCCCTAGAATGTCTGTGTGTTCCACTGGCTCCTCCCTAGAATGTGTGTGTGTTCCACTAGCTCCTCCCTAGAATGCCTGTGTGTGTTTCACTAGCTCCTCCCTGGAATGTCTGTGTTTTCCACTAGCTCCTCCCTAGAATGTCTGTATGTTCCACTAGCTCCTCCCTAGAATGTATGTGTGTTCCACTATCTCCTCCCTAGAATGTCTGTATGTTCCACTAGCTCCTCCCTACAATGTCTGTCTTTCGCTAGCTCCTCCCTAGAATGTCTGTGTGTTCCACTAGCTCCTCCCTAGAATGTCTGTGTGTTCCACTAGCTCCTCCCTAGAATGTCTGTGTTCCGCTAGCTCCTCCCTAGAATGTCTGTGTGTTCCACTAGCTCCTCCCTAGAATGTCTGTGTGTTCCACTATCTCCTCCCTAGAATGTCTGTGTTCCGCTAGCTCCTCCCTAGAATGTCTGTGTGTTCCACTAGCTCCTCCCTAGAATATCTGTTTTCCACTAGCTCCTCCCTGGAATATCTGTTTTCCACTAGCTCCTCCTTAGAATGTCTGTGTGTTCCACTAGCTCCTCCCTCATCATAGAAGTCTAAAAGCACCACCTGTCATCTCCTATCTGAGTAATGGGGAGAGTTTGTGTGCACTGACTACACATTTTATCCATGAAATGTGAGAGAAATATGAGTCCAAGAAGCAAATTTCTCAGATAAAATCTATTACAAAGTCGTTTATTTTCACCTGTGCTATTAATTTATGGAATAAAATATTAAACGATAATTACGATGTAAGACTTTTCTTCACCTTGTAGCACCCCCTTAAATTGAGCGCATGCATGTGTGTCTTTTACAGGTGGTTGTACAAAAACTGTAAAAATGCATTACTATTTGCAGAGGCAGAACAACAGCTAAGGTGCTTGATGATCAGTGTTGAAAGACCGCCGACCAGCAACGCGCTTATTGGTCGGCCATCATTTTATATCTATTTACACAGGCAGATCTCACTTCAGATGCGCACTGCATGATATGTAATTAATCTCTCAGCAGCACAACTACTGTTTTGACAAGACGATATGCTGCTGAAAACAGTGATCTTTTGAGCCTTAGACATTCTCGCCTCTCCTGCAGATCACTTTTACATCCCAGAAGTTGCAAGGAACCATGCTGAGCAGAGGGCTTCTCTCTTCTTTTCCTCCTCTCCCCTGTCTGTCCCACAGAACTGCTGCCTGGATCAGGTTACAACAGCCCACAAGAACCTCCAGATGTTATAACTTTCCGCAGAAAAATTAGATCTACTTCCTGCAGAGCAGACATATACCATGGAGCACATTACACAATAATTACCCGTAGAGGGGTAAAGCAGTACAATGTGCTGTAATATCCTGCAGGGCAATCCTGTAATATTATGTACATTATATTGTAATTTTCCATAGACCAGTCATGTAACATAATGCATTTTTGCATCATTGTTACTTGCAGAATAGTGGAGTACATAATATAATAGAAGTAGCTGCAAAAAGTCATATTAAAAGTGTGAAGTGTATACCGCCATACCCTGGCACACCGTACGGTATACCATAATGGCCTGTAAGCAGTCGGAGTATATTTTAACCTTAATTATCTATAAAACAGTCACATACAGAATGCTATGTGGCCATATAACGTGGATGAGAATGTACCACAATTACCACAATGCAGTTATAGGACGCGGTGCACTTTATAGTTTTTTATATTTGGGGTATGGTGCACTATAATCCTGCAGAGCTGTTCAGACCTAGTGCGGTACATTGTATGGTAACTTCTCTAACAGCAGTCATCCTACATGATGAGTAATTACCTGCAGATCACATATATAGCATACAGTACAATACAAAAAAGCTTCATAACATGGTCTATGTTATACCGCAATCATCTATAAAAGTTATATAACACCTCCTCACTGCTCTCACAGTAAAGAGTCCATAGTCTCACTGCTCTCTCAGTAAGGAATCCATAGTCTCAAGGCTTGTACAGTAAATAATACATAGTCTCACGGCTCAAATGGTAGAGAATCCATAGTCTCATTTCTCGCATAGTAAAGAATCCATAGTCTCACTGCTCATACAGTAAATAATCCTTAGTCTCACGGCTTGTACAGTAAAGAATCCATAGTCTCATTGCTCACACAGTAAAGAATCCATAGCCTCACTGCTCACACAGTAAAGAATCCATAGTCTCACTGCTTGCACAGTAAAGAATCCATAGCCTAACTGCTTGCACAGTAAAGAATCCATAGTCTCACTGCTTGCACAGTAAATAATCCATAGTCTCACTGCTTGCACAGTAGAGAATCCATAGTCTCACTGCTTGCACAGTAAAGAATCCATAGTCTCACTGCTCTCACAGTAAAGACTCCATAGTCTCACTGCTTGCACAGTAAAGAATCCATAGCCTCACTGCTCACACAGTAAAGAATCCATAGCCTCACTGCTTGCACAGTAAAGAATCCATAGCCTCACTGCTTGCACAGTAAAGAATCCATAGTTTCACTGCTTTCACGGTAAAGAATCCATAGTCTCACTGCTTGCACAGTAAAGAATCCATAGTCTCACTGCTTGCACAGTAAATAATCAATAGTCTCACTGCTCAAACAGTAAATAATCCATAGCCTCACTTCTCACACAGTAAAGAATCCATAGTCTCACTGCTTGCACAGTAAAGAATCCATAGCCTCACTGTCCACACAGTAAAGAATCCATAGCCTCACTGCTTGCACAGTAAAGAATCCATAGTCTCACTGCTTGCACAGTAAATAATCCATAGTTTCACTGCTTGTACAGTAGAGAATCTTTCCCTGTGATTATGTAGAGGATGTCCCCTTTTCATCACTGCAGACGAGGTGTGAGAAGCTCATTGTACAGATCTCTGCTGTCCCTCCATACACCTGCAGGTTGTCAGCGATCGCCCTCAGCCTTCGGTCACACAATATGGAGCACATTACACAGGAATCACTTGCAGAGCAACACAGCACACAGTGTGCTATACCGTAATTACCCCCAAACCAGTCCTATAACATGGGGTGCATTGTACTGTAATTACCTGCAGAGCAGTCAGGCAACATGAAGTCCATTATACCCTAATTACCTGCGGAGCATTTCTGTACTGCCATTACCCCAGACTCGCTGGAATCAGTCAGCGAGCTGTCATGTCTGCTGCATACGCCAAATTCCATTAAACTATTCTATAATTACAAAAACATGTAACATGCAGGACATTATGTGCGCACCGTAAACCAGACATGCACCCTGCAGAGCACGATACCGTAATCGTGTGCAGAGCAGATCACGTTCACTTTGTCATTATTCTGTGCTTTCCTGCGCACCGTAAAGGGTTAATCCCTTGGCTTTGGTCCCCGGTGTGGTCCTGAATTTGGTGACATCTCTCGGACTTGGCAGTCGGATCAATACGGAGCAGCAGAGCCTCATTCATAACTGCTCCGCTGACAGGCAGGACCCAGCAGGGAATAAATAGCAGGCCGGCCGCTAACGATCCATCTCTCGGCCAGTTCAGCCGTAGGTAATGAAGGGGAATATGCCTGTTTCTTTGTGTGTTGAGGGAGGGGGGGGGAGCGACCGGGGGGTCCGGATCATTAGTATAATTCTAGAGGAATCTGTTGTGATAGATTGGATCTAAAATGGGAGTATCTGGCTCGCCACGCAGCAATTAACCTCCTGACCTAGCCACAGGACAAAGTGACAGGACTAATTCTTGCAGGACTAATGACATGCACAGTCCAGGGCCAACCAATCCACCAAAAAACGGTGCATGCATATAACATTACAGTTCCATGCAAAATGCATCAGAGAAAAACCCACTCATGCAAAAGCCCACTCAGGCCCGGCCCGAAATATAATCCAGCACTTCAATTTTGTCCCTCGAAAATCAGAAGACGATTGACCCTCAGTTCAGAAGACGATGGAAGCAAAGGAAAACATTGTAGAGAAGTCAATATACTTTCACTGGTGCACAGGTGACCTATCCTAAGTCCCCAAAATCCCTATCCGGAGTGGAAGTGAGTAATGCCGATGATGTTCGGACCCCCGCGAGTGAATGATCAACAGGTACCATGCTCATGTCTCGTTCAAGGATGGGACTGCAATCGGCAGGGTGGTGGGGTCGGACCGTCATCAGCACTGCTCACCCCTCATGTGGCTCCGTTATAACGCATTTAATTATTTTAAACATTCCTCATATTTTGGGAAGAAGTAGAGATCATGGGGGAAGATTCTTTTTTTATGCTCCCCGTCTCATTGAAGACACTGAAACGGCTGATATCAGGGAACAATAGAGTCTATAAGGTTGAAGGTAGACACACGTCCTTCCAGTTCAACCTATAACCTAACACGTAGATCCAGATGAAGGCAAAACCCCATGAGGCCGTTGCTAATTGGCCCATAATTGGAGCAAAACGGCAATGAGATTAGCTCTCTAATATTATATTTTTCTTGAAAGGCATCCAGGTCATCCCTTTTCTTTTGTAGTGAATCGACCATTACAACATCATGTGGCAGAGTTTTTCACTTTTACTGCTTGGACAGTAAAGAATCAATAATCTCACTGTTAGCACATTAGTCTCACTACTTTCACAGTAAAAAGTCCATAATCTCACTGCTCGCGCAGTAAAGAATCCATAGTCTCACTGCTCTCACAGTAAATAATCCATAGTCTCACTGCTCTCACAGTAAAGAATCCATGCTCTTATAGTAAAGAATCCATAGTCTCATTGCTCTCACAGTAAAGAATTAATAGTCTCACAGCTCTCACAGTAAAGAATCCATAGTCTTATTGTTCTTACAGTAAAGAATCCATAGTCTCACTGCTCTCACAGTAAATAATCCATAGCCTCACTTCTCTCACAGTAAAGAATCCATAGCCTCATTTCTCTCACAGTAAAGAATCAATAGTCTCACGGCCTGCACAGTAAAGAATCCATAGTGTCACTGCTCTCACAGTAAAGAATCGATAGTCTCACTCACCTGCACAGTAAAGAATCCTTAGTCTCATAACTCTCACAATAAAGAATCCATGGTCTCACAGCTCTCACAGTAAAGAACCCATAATCTTAATTCTCGCACAGTAACAAATCAATAGTCTCACAGTTCTCACAGTAAAGAATCCATAGTCTCACTGCTCATACAGTAAAGGATACATATTCTCACTGCTCGCACAGTAAAAAAAATCCTTAGTCTCATTGCTCACACAGTAAAGAATCAATAGTCTCACAGCTCTCACAGTAAAGAATCCATAGTCTTAATGTTCTTACAGTAAAGAATCCATAGTCTCACTGCTCTCACAGTAAATAATCCATAGCCTCACTTCTCTCACAGTAAAGAATCCATAGCCTCACTTCTCTCACAGTAAAGAATCAATAGTCTCACGGCCTGCACAGTAAAGAATCCATAGTTTCACTGCTCTCACAGTAAAGAATTGATAGTCTCACTACCTGCACAGTAAAGAATCCTTAGTCTCATAGCTCTCACAGTAAAGAATCCATGGTCTCACAGTAAAGAATCCATAGTCTCACAGCTCTCACAGAAAAGAACCCATAATCTTAATTCTCGCACAGTAACAAATCAATAGTCTCACAGTTCTCACAGTAAAGAATCCATAGTCTCACTGCTCATACAGTAAAGTATACATATTCTCACTGCTCGCACAGTAAAAAAATCCTTAGTCTCATTGCTCACACAGTAAAGAATCCATAGTCTCACTGCTCTCACAGTAAAGAATCCATAGTCTCACTGCTCTCACAGTAAAGAATCCATAGTCTCACTGCTTGTACAGTAAAGAATCCATAGTATCACTGTTCGCACATTAAAGACTCCATAGTCTCACTGTTCACACATTAAAGAATCCAGAGTCTCACTGTTTGCACAGTAATGAATCCATAGTCTCACGATGTACAGGATGCCCCCTTGTCCCGTTTGCAGGCCTAGGTGTGTAAAGATCATTGTACAGATCTCTGTTCTGTCCCCTCATATATTTGTACGGTGTAATAAGATCGCCCCTGAGCCTTCTTTTTTCCGTACTCTATACCCCCCAGTCTGATAACTCGTCTGTCACCCATTTCCTAATGTCGGTGGCTGTCCTCTGCACCCGCTCTAGTCCGGCTCTGTCCCAATATCATATCCAGTATGTACGGTAAGTGTGCCCGCACTAGTGACTATAGAGGAAACGATACATTACTGAATGCAGGTGGCATGGCTCCCTGTAACCCTGGGCACAGTCTACCTCCTGCCTCGCCGCCCCCTGCTTTATTTGGCATGCACTGCCCTGTGCCTCCTTGCCTTGGCGCTATCTTGTCTACTCTGGGCTTCCGTGCCTTGATTAATGACATTAATCTGTCCTTTTTGTAATATTCTCTTAAGCTGGTGACCTTATTGGTGTTTTGCATTGCACCCCTCCCCTATATAAAGCTTCTATTGGGGGTATTGTGTTCTGCCAGCTTTAGCTCTGCACTCTTCACGCTATTATGTGCCCATTGTGCCCCGCTCGTCGGGTGTAATGAAGGCTTATCTCTCGGAGGTTATGCCATCCTCTCGCTTTCTGCCTGCTGTACCGCGTGCCCAGTGTATTGTCTGCTCCCCGCATTGTGCCACGCGCTCCCTGCGCTCTGCCCGTGCTGTGTCTGCAGCGATCAGCAGACGGTGGAATGTGTGCCCGGGGGGTGCTGGGCTTCCAAGTTTCTTTATAGCTGACATTATCTTTTATTGCCAGATAAAAATTCCAGGCTCGGCTGGTTTTATTACTGCTATATGTGCGGCTCATCCTTTCCTCGCAGGATTCTCTCCCTTGACAACACGCGGTGCACTTCTGGTACTTTGCGAGGGGGGGGGGGGGAACGGGGATTAATGCCCCTCTGCCTGATTTTTTTTAGGACAAAGTCGTCTTCTATATGTCTGTAGTCGTAAGAATGACCACCCTCCTTTGGCTCCTTAAACCGCCGCGACCTCTGTAATGTAACCTTAGAGTGATGCATCTTTCGGAAGGTATTTGCCCTCATGGTGGGGTATACAGGGTCTTGCATCCAATTCATGCGTTTTTCATGGATTGGATATATTCTCTACAATTGCACAACATTTAAAAGCAATTTTTTAAAGAATTTTAGAATGATGGCGGGGGACTGCCATGGGGGTCTCATCTACTTTGCAGAAAGAAGGGGCAGCGGCACCACTCTCACCCATTCATTTGAGTTTTTGAATGACATTACCACTGCAAAAAAACGAGAAAAAAAAAAAAGTGTGTGAAAGGGTTAGGATTCGGTCTATTCTGAAACAAGCCCCCCAAAAACTTTCCAGTGCAAAAATTAAAATAAGTATAATAGTGCCATAAAAAAGTGCACAAGGATTCGGTCTATTGCAAGTCCTCTCCGAAAGGAGGCACCCAAAAAACTTTCCAGTGCCAAAAACAAAAAAAGTATGGTGGTGCCATAAAAAGTGCACAGTGATTCGGTCTATTGCAAGTCCTCTCCGAAAGGAGCCCCCCAAAAACGTTCCAGTGCCAAAAACAAAAAATGTATGGTGGTGCAATAAAAAGAAATGTCTATTCAGTCTATTGCACGCCATCTATGAAAGGAGCCCTCTGCATCTGAAGATCTCAGCAAGAGTCGGGTCCCAACCCGAATATCCACCATTACCCGAACTGCGTTTCAAGACCCCCAGGGGTTTTAAAAAATAATGAATTTTTTTTTAAGTATATTACTTGATAAAATGGATGATGTCTTTCAAAACTAGAAACTTCCCGATTAAAATAATCCACTGTCCATTATTATTATTTAGGAACCCTATAATTATGCCATTAAGAAGTGCTGCCGTATGCACTTAGAGGACTTGTCACTTGCACATAAATATTTAATATTATTATATTATGTCAATGCTGTCGTTTTCCTGAATCCGGCGATGTTTTTCATTTGTTCCTGCGCCTCTCCATTCCTGAGATATCGCCTTGAATATAAATCTAGACTTTTAGCCAAGTAGGCGTGATCTTCTACTCTTCATGGGCGTTTCCTTGAGGAGTCTCTCCCAGTTAACTAACAAGACTAACCAAGGAAGAAGGGGCCGTATCTCAAGAACGGAGAGGAGCAGGAAGAAAAGAAAAACAGAGCCGGAATCGGGAGAACAGCGGCTTTTATTTTTTGAAAAGTGACTTAGTTTTGGTACATTTCTATTTATTAAATATTAGAATGTAATGAATTCCAGCGGAGCCAACACCAAGCACTTATGTGGTATACACTTGTGCGCATGCACCCAGCCGTGAACGCTCTGCACAATCACTACGTAACGGCATCCTCCTTTACAGCGGTTATGTAGATGAGGTGAGTTAATGCATTCGTTTTACGATTTTATGGCGGTGGGGGGGGGGTGGAGAGATTTTTCAGCCTTTGTAGTATCAGTGCCCAGGGCAATGTGAATCCTTCAGCTGGTGTGGAGGACAGACAGAATATGCTTCGTGCTGCTCCGGCATAATGTGATGTGATGTGGCTATGCCCAGGCTAGAGAACGCCAGTGGCAGGCAACATCTGCTCGGCTGCCCCTGTCCTGCGCGGCAGCAGGCAGGTCAGCGAGGGGAAGAAGGGTGGTGCCTATGGGTATAGGATGTGCGCTCATGTGGACGTACACGGTGGGGGCGGACTGCGCTCTTGTTGAACTGTCTAGTCCATTAACACGATAAACAATATCCGTCAGTGACATTAGTCAAGGACACGGAGACATTAAAGATGGACTTACAGACAGCGGGAGCAATGGCCACTGCGCTGTCAGGGAAGAGTGACAGCCATTGTGACAGGCGGGGAAGATTTTTCGGAACGGTTTCCTTTCCATATACTACATGAATTTATATACAGGGTGAACTGTACATCTCACAAAATTGCACCTACCCTGCAAGTCAGCCCCTGACCCTTTTAAAGGGCGAATCCGAAGATTGATAGGTGCTAATTTGGGGTCGCAATGATGCCATGAAAGGGTCTGAAATTCTTTTTTTGGGGGGGATGAAACGGTGGCAATCCTTGCACATCATCATCCTTTAGGCTATGTGCACACGATGCAGATTTGCTGTGGATTTTACCGCGCAGAAATGGTGCAGATCCGCACTGTGATGTACAGTATAATGTTAGTCTATGTAAAAAGAAAAAAGATGTGCAGATGGTGCAGAAAAATCAGTACGGAATTGCTGCGGATTTCAAAAAAGTGTATGTCACTTCTTTTGTGCGGATCTGCAGCGGTTCTGCGCCCCTCTATGTTAAAATTCCGCAGTGGCCAAAAACCGCTGAAAATCCGCACAAAATCCGCGGCTGCGGATTCTGCCAGGAGATGCGGATTTTATGCAGAAAATTCTGCACCTCTTTTCTTACGTGTGCACATACCCTAACATGGGACAGCTATGAGCACAGCTGATGGCTAGCTCTGACATAGAGGAAAAATGGAGTGGTGTTGGCCCCGTTCTTGGGATCAGGGGGGCTTCCAGCTGTCGGACCCTTCCGATTCCCACGTTATTGCTTAGTCTTTTGGATAGGTGACTTATGGGGTAGTTACCACTCCTAGGATGCAGATTTTCATACTTTTTTCCCCCCTTAAGGAAAACTTAACACATTCACAAAATTTCTCACAATGGTATTACCTTACACTTAAAAAAAAACAAAAAACAAAGTAATGTAATTTTTGTGAAATTTCCGGCAGCTGGTGAAGATTTTCCCCTTGACTTTCCATCGGGCTTCTCTCGTGCTGCACCTGTGCTCTCCAACACAATGCACTTTCCTGCAGTTTCTGCTTTCAACCATTTAGGGTGTCCTATGAAAGGGGTGGATTAATTGCGGGACATGCAGCCGCGGAGACTCAAACATATTTTTCGAGCACACCGAAGACACTCGGTTAGCACCGGAGCATGCTCAGATAACACCTTATCCGAGCACGTACCGTCATCACTAGTAATTATCCATCCAGGTCTTATCTGAAATAGACCTACGCTTTTATAAGTAGAACCAACATCATTGTCAATGAGAATCATAGTTTAGATATTTTTTTCATCTCTTATGTGATAGTGGAGGGAAGCTGAGCTGATGCTTCGTTTTCTATATACTGCTAAGGAAGAAACCAGTTACAAACACCAAACCGCACCACCGGCGCATGTTAACACGGCCATAATATCACAGGATGGCTCCTGATATTCATTTAGTAGGGAGAGGCGTACATTTTCCCATCAGCACGCGCCGGCCGCTAATGACTCTCGATAAGCCAGTAACAGCGCATACATTTACACCAGTATGGAAAAAGCCCTAATTCACCGCGCATCCATCCATCCGGCCACATCCGCACATTACTAATCCCATACGTGCCCAGGACGGTTAACACCTCCGCACCGCGCCATCCTGCAGAAATTAACACTACTCCGCACTCAGCATTTCTCCAGCCATTAACACTTTCATACACTCAGCATCTATTTCTCATCCCCCCCAGATTATCCCCAGCGGTGGCATAAAGTTAATGCCAGCTCTCGGTGTGTTCTCAGCCATGTCTGCAGATAAGGCTGTGTGCACACTGCTGCGGAGCCGATATTCCCACAGGGAGACGGCCGGGGTCTGCCAAGGAGACTTTCCCTTTTCTTTTCTGCAATGAAGTACCAACAGCTGGCAGCCTTTACCCACTGCACCGTGTGCCAGCTCATGGACGCCCTCTGCTGGAGGCACAGCTTTCTTATAAGCCAATGGTCCCACCGCTGTGTAACATTTTCGCCAGTTGGCTCAATTGCCTCTTCTAAGTGGCTTTCTGTGATTTTAGGTGGTAATTTCTATTGCAATTTGCATCTTTAATTTCCCAGAGGAGCATGCATGGCCTATAAGTCTCCTTACTCTGACATGCCAGGCCTGGCTTGTCTCTCTGCACAAGGAGAAACGTTACCCCATAGATCTCCTACCTTCTGGCACAAGGCTTCTTTATATAATGTACCGGTTCCTACATATTATGGGTTCTTTTTGCAGGCCTGAGCTCGAGACATGTTATGGTACGATCACACAAACTTTTTATTCCCTTGAGTCTGACAAATTCAGTATGATTTTTCCAGAGAAATCCACATCAGAAATCAAGGTGGTATTTGAAGAGGTTTCATATCTGACGTGTTTTTTTTTTTTTAAGCATTTTTTTTCCCCAACACCTTTAACTTGACAATGTCAAATTTCCAGCATGTTCCACAATTTCCAAATCTTATCGGGGGAAAAAAACTCACTGTATGAACAGCAATGTGCATTTCTCATTGAAATCAACAGAAGAGCATTTGACGTGGCTTTTCAGTTATAAAACTTCATGTGAACACGCACTAAGGTCATACTGAGATTTTTTAATGCTGTTTTGGACGTGGTTTCCACACTAACAATCACTTCAAAACTGCTTGCAACTTCTCTGTCATTACATTGGAAAAAGCGCCTGTAGAACACATTTTTTTTTGGGGGGGGGGGCAAGCAACATGTATGGTAATTACTTTACGTAAACCGCATTACGAAATGTAGCACTGCATCGTTAATTGTCTATCAGACTGCAAAAGGTGAGCGCTGTTTTTCGGTAGTCATATAGACAATGAATGGAGTAGTGATTTGCATATTTGACCTCCACTCCACTCAGAGAGTGCCCTATTATACCCCTTTTTCAGGATGGTTTGGGGTTCCCAATGGTCAGACCCATTCTATCAAATATCCCGCTTTCTATGGATAGGTCATAACTTATCAACTTGGTACAAACTTTTAAAGATCCCTGTATTGGTGGCTGTTTGTAGCGCTGCTGCTGGATGCTCTGATGCTTTGGAGCGCTGATGCTGGATGCTCTGATGCTTTGGAGTGCTATTGCTTGATCCTATGATGCTTTGGAGCACTGATGCTTGATGCTTTGGATTGCTGATGCTTGATCCTCTGATGCTTTGGAGTGCTGATGCTTGATCCTCTGATGCTTTGGAGCACTGATGCTGGATGCTCTAATGCTTTGGAGTGCTGATGCTTGATCCTCTGATGCTTTGGAGCACTGATGCTGGATGCTCTAATGCTTTGGAGTGCTGATGCTTGATCCTCTGATGCTTTGGAGCACTGATGCTGGATGCACTGATGCTTTGGAGTGCTGATGCTGGATGCACTGATGCTTTGGAGTGCTGATGCTGGATGCTCTGATGCTTTGGAGTGCTATTGCTTGATCCTATGATGCTTTGGAGCACTGATGCTTGATCCTCTGATGCTTTGGAGCGCTGATGCTGGATGCTCTGATGCTTTGGAGTGCTATTGCTTGATCCTATGATGCTTTGGAGCACTGATGCTTGATGCTTTGGATTGCTGATGCTTGATCCTCTGATGCTTTGGAGTGCTGATGCTTGATCCTCTGATGCTTTGGAGCACTGATGCTGGATGCTCTAATGCTTTGGAGTGCTGATGCTTGATCCTCTGATGCTTTGGAGCACTGATGCTGGATGCACTGATGCTTTGGAGTGCTGATGCTGGATGCACTGATGCTTTGGAGTGCTGATGCTTGGTGCTCTGATGCTTTGGAGTGCTGATGCTGGATGCACTGATGCTTTGGAGTGCTGATGCTTGATGCGCTGATGCTTTGGAGCGCTGATGCTGGATGCTCTGATGCTTTGGAACGCTGATGCTGGATGCACTGATGCTTTGGAGTGCTGATGCTGAATGCTCTGATGCTTTGGAACGCTGATGCTGGATGCACTGATGCTTTGGAGCACTGATGCTGGATGCACTGATGCTTTGGAGTGCTGATGCTTGATGCCCTGATGCTTTGGAGCGCTGATGCTGGATGCTCTGATGCTTTGGAACGCTGATGCTGGATGCACTGATGCTTTGGAGTGCTGATGCTGGATGCTCTGATGCTTTGGAGCACTGATGCTGGATGCTCTGATGCTTTGGAGTGCTGATGCTTGATCCTCTGATGCTTTGGAACGCTGATGCTGGATGCTCTGATGCTTTGGAGTGCTGATGCTGGATGCACTGATGCTTTGGAGTGCTGATGCTGGATGCTCTGATGCTTTGGAACGCTGATGCTGGATGCACTGATGCTTTGGAGCACTGATGCTGGATGCACTGATGCTTTGCAGTGCTGATGCTTGATGCCCTGATGCTTTGGAGCGCTGATGCTGGATGCTCTGATGCTTTGGAACGCTGATGCTGGATGCACTGATGCTTTGGAGTGCTGATGCTGGATGCTCTGATGCTTTGGAGCACTGATGCTGGATGCTCTGATGCTTTGGAGTGCTGATGCTTGATCCTCTGATGCTTTGGAACGCTGATGCTGGATGCTCTGATGCTTTGGAGTGCTGATGCTTGATCCTCTGATGCTTTGGAGTGCTGATGCTTGATCCTCTGATGCTTTGGAACGCTGATGCTGGATGCTCTGATGCTTTGGAGTGCTGATGCTTGGTTCTCTGATGCTTTGGAGCGCTGATGTTTGATGCTCTGATGCTTTGGAGCGCTGATGCTTGGTTCTATGATGCTTTGGAGTGCTGATGCTGGATGCTCTGATGCTTTGGAGTGCTGATGCTTGGTTCTCTGATGCTTTGGAGTGCTGATGCTTGGTTCTCTGATGCTTTGGAGCGCTGATGCTTGGTGCTCTGATGCTTTGGAGTGCTGATGCTTGGTGCTCTGATGCTTTGGAGTGCTGATGCTTGGTTCTCTGATGCTTTGGAGTGCTGATGCTTGGTGCTCTGATGCTTTGTAACGCTGATGCTGGATGCTCTGATGCTTTGGAGCGCTGATGCTGGATGCTCTGATTAATTTGAGAATTGATGCTGGATGCTCTGATGCTTTGGAGCGCTGATGATGGATGTTGTGATGCTTTGGAGCACTGATGCTTGATGCTCTGATGCTTTGGAACGCTGTATCAGAAAATCTTCTCCAACCTCTGTGAAAATATATGGGGTTAAATCAATCAATGCAGAATTTTTAAACATAATTATGAAATGGTGTAATAAGATGAGCATTCACATTTGGCACATCATCATTTATTTTTACTTGGAGCTAAAAAAAAGAATAATTTTTGCAATTCGTTTTCAATACATTTGCCTTCTATTGCTTCTATGTTGCACTGTCTATCGCTGACCACAGAATGATTTAACTGAGACTCTGTCAGCGAGCTCATTCTGACGAGACTTTCTAACTCTTTTATGGGTTTTTTTCTGAGCGCCTCTCATCTGATCGCATCAAAGTTGAATGTGCCGGGAAGCAAAGATTCTATACAAGCAAAGCTGTGCAATTTTTTTTAATGAAACCCAATTGCAAAAATGATTTGTAGTCTCAAATACATGCATTTAAGTAAAAAAAAAATTGGCGCTAAAGGTGGACAACCCCTTAAAAAAAATAGCCAAAATCTGTTTGTATACATTATGTTTACGGCCCCTTTAAATATGAGAACAGGATGTTTTTTTCTTTATTACATGATTTCCAATGGCCGTGTGTGGAGTCTACCACCCAGCTGTGACTCCGAGGACGTCTAGCGCTTTGTCGCTGACCGAGGCGGCGAGCGATCGGCGGGCAGTCAGGTGGGATGAACGTATACGGTATATTTGTGTGCGCGTTATAGACGCCGCCTCTTACCTCCAGCTGCCGTCATATGAGCTGAGCATATGTGGGCTGACAAGATGGCACCGCCTGCGGGCATCCTGGGTGGCACAGCTTCTGTGACTATATGAGCTGTGACAGCAGGAGCCAGGAGGGCCTCTACAGCACCACAGCCTGCGGCAGCAGCTCTCCCTCCTCTGCATGTGTATTCGCACAATACATACTGATGACATAAATTATTTGAAGTGAGCCTCGCTGACAGACACACTCACAAGCGGAGGTGAATTTTTTTTTTTTTTTTTATAGGAAAAAAAAAGCATCTCATTAACCCTTTGACTGCTGGAACGAACTGCGAAAGGTGCTCTACAGTCACCCCGAAAAGTATATTGAGGCGTAGAGAAAATCCATTATGCATCTAAATGTCACAAAGTTTACAAAAGGCTCCAAAATGGCAGTTTCAGGTAAAAGATTGCATCACCCTATAATGTTATTTATAACTTTGTGAACCAGGAGGTTCAGGATGAACAATAAATACTACAGTGTACAGATTTGTGGAAAGGTGACTATGTTCCAAGCTGGGATGGATAGTACTTGAAAATGCAAGCAATTTTGCAATTTACTGCTTATTAAAATTTCCATCCGTTCTTGAGATATTGACACTTTGGTTTACAGCTCGTTGCCTTGGAGACCGACCACTGCTGCTAGACGGCAAAACATGCACTGTGCTTATCAACTTGTTTCTATTGAGCATGTATGACTAGTTTTCAAATTGGTCAGGATTGCTGGAGGGCATCATTACCCCCTAACTCGTGCCAGCTTCAGCGCAGTGCTTACAAGCTAGACAACAGCAGCGGTCGGTCTCCTAGGCAACAAAAGAAAAATGTTAATAGCTCAAGAACGGCTGCAAATTTTAAGAAACAGTAAATTGCAAAAGTACTTGTTTTTACAAGCGCTATCCGATTATATCCATCCATGACAATAGGAATAAACTGTTAACTATTGAGAAGACTTGTTAAGGTATCCTATGGTGTCTAACACCAAGCCGTTAGAAGCAGATCCTTTAAAGGTTTTTACATATGGCCTCAGTGGGGTAAAAATATAAAGGGAACCATTTACTCACCTCTGTCTCCCTGTGTCCTCCGCTTGTCTCCTCTCTCTCTTTTTTTCTTCTGGGGTGATTGATACTGGTGATTGGTGGCCGCAGCCATCGCAGACAACTTCTTCAAGAAAGAAGTGGAAAACCCCGAAAAGGGTTTGTGCCAAGATTTGAAGTTATGCCCTATCCGCAGAATTTCCTGTTCGCTGTGGGGTCCAGCTGCTGGGACCCCCAGTGATCCTCTGAAGATCTGGATGGAGCGGTGGTTGCCCAGGCACCTCCCCAGCTCCATTCATTCTCGATGAGACTGTAAGAGAATCAGACCCCTCAGGGATCAGGAAATTTTTCCAGATTCTATGGATCAGATCTAATTTTTTTATTCAAAGTCCTGTAAATTGTGAGGCGCGTCCTTCATGGATTGGACTTGTTCTTCCAGCACATATGCACATGATGGGGTAGAGATCTGGAGATTTGGAGACATTCCTATAAACTCTTCGTCTAGGGTTTCCCATTGTAGGCACTTTTGGCAGTGGTCAGGGTCAGTACAAGCTCTGCATATCCTGACACCTTTCTATCATAGCCAACAGTAATCTGTTACAATAGCTCTTCTATGGGATTGGAGCAGTCGGGATGCCATCGTTTCTCTTGGTCGCGTACGACCATGTCTCTTGGTCACCGTTTATCCATCCTTGGATCACATTTGGTAGGTTCTAATCATTGTGTACGGAGAACACCCGTCAGGTCCTGCAATTTTGGAGCCTCATCATTAAGATTTCACCTTTGTTAATCTGATGCTTACAAATGTCAATAAATCATTAACTTCAAGAACTGACTGTTCATCTACTGCCTAATGTATCCCACCTTCGACATACACCATATTATTGATATAATCAATGTTCTCCTCTTCAACAGTCTGCGCCAACAAGTCCACAATTGTGAGCAAAAATGTCCAGCAATGGCCCACCATGGAGGGTGACGTTTCGGCCGGCTCTGCCCTTAATGTTAGGTCCCACTGATATAATTTGGTCCCAAAAAGTAGGATCTGTAGCAGCTGTCACTTCATAACGTGCTCCTGGGCCTGGTTCTGCATTAGGCACATGCTCTTCATCTATTCTGGATAGTATCAGTTCCGTCTCATCCGGTGGACTCTGTCGCCACCATCTGCTTGTGTTTGGTACTGCAACGATGCATCAGGGTGTTTGGGATTTCCAATATAGTGGTTAAATTCTCTACAAGAATAGATATTCCCACAATTGGGATGACCCCTTAGCTGAAATGCTTAGAATGACCTACCCTGTCCTCAGGGATGCCATATTGGGGTTTGTGCACATTGAGGGTTTTTTTTTTAGGAAGTTTAGGAGCAGAAACCCCAGGTTTGCATTTTTCGGAAAAGACTCACCAAAAAAAAAAAAACCTCCCCAAAAAGCCATCATAGGAAGTGCTTTTTTTTTAAGCTTTTTGATTGGACAGTGCCTAGTTTGGAGCAGGTTCTGTCAGGATCCGCTTCAAAGAAATGACACGTTTCTTTTTTCCACAGATTGTCAGGGGGAATAAACATCATTTGAACAGCAAAGTTTCCAATAGAAGTGAATAGGAATCGTTTTCCTTGTGTTTTTGCAGGTTCTCTTTAAACTTATATAGTTTTATCATGTGCCTGTCTTTTTAATTGTCCTTTTTAGAATGTACATGGGTGAAATACAGTAATAAGACTCCCACCGTTTTTTTGTATACAGCTCATATACAGAACTATGTGTCTCCATGGCGACAGACTACAAACAGGTGCTGCGCGTAGTCTGATCCTGCACTTATGTCACCCCTTCCATCTGCCATTTCTTCTACCGTCTGTAGTTGAGACGAGGGCGCAATAAAGAGAGCAAATTGGTCTCCAAAGGGTATGCAGCATGTAAGGACCATCTTCAACTGCGATTTCCATGGCTGTCGATAGTATTGAAGTATGAATGCCATTTTATAGGATCCTTTAGAAGAGAAAAAAAACTTCTAAAAAGTTTCTGGTGCTGCAGAACTTTCTGCAATGGCCGTGGAAACTTAGCTATGGTTGGTCTCGTAATGCAGGTTTCTTCTATAGACGGATGGTGGGTAATGTAGACATTGTCACATATGTGTCACATTCATCATCATCATCATCATCAAGAGAGCAAGACCGCTGATACTATATTCCACTTCTGATTTTTCTCCTTATTCCCTGTCTCGGTTTATCCCTGACTGTCTCGATGCCTGGTAAGTGTGAGTCACTGACTGCAGCTGTCTCGGCCTCACCCATCTCTTTTCATCCATAACTCCCCCATTGCTGGCATAGGCCGACGTGCCCCCCATGGCGGTGCCCTGATACTTCTTGTCTTCCATTTTTTTTTCCAACCCTATTGATGACCGCACAGTAATACCCCCCCATTAGTGCTGTACACCATCATCGTCCATCTGTGCCTGGACTTGACATGGTTAACGGACCGGAAATTAACAACCGTGATGATATCATCAAGAACATCGTGGTAACGGCAAAATCCGGAGTTTGTTCTGGATAACATCTGAAATTCCTATTCTCCTTTTAAACTGGAGTAACAAGATGTTAACACTTTAAGGGTCAAGGAGGCTCTGTCTGTCCGTTGGTGGAGGGAGCGCAGCGTCTTATACCGTGGAGGATGCTTCCTGCAAAATAAAAATCCTTCTTACTAGGTTTTTACTATTTAATCTGAGAGTAGCATGATGTAGTGGCTGATACCCTGATTCCAGTGATGTATCACTTGCTGGGCTGCTTGCTGCCATTTTCATACAATCACTCCTTTCTCTGGCAGAGCTCAGAATACAGAGCCCTGTATAACCCCACCCACACTGACAGAAAGCTGCCAATCCGTGGTGGGGATGGGGTTACACCGAGCAGGAGGACTAGACACCTAGTCCTGTAGTGATAATCTGCTGCTGATAAAACACTGATTTACAACACGCATCCTAATAAGTGATACATCACTGGAATCAGGCTCTCGGCCTCTACATCATGCTATAGCAAAACTTGTTAAGAGATTCCCTCCCTTTTAAAGGGTTATTCTCTTCTTCAATCTACAAGAGCGCATCGCCCCCTAGCCTAATAATTTCCTACTTGCTGGAGAGGGAGATGCCTCATGATTGACATTGCGGTGCCTCTGGTCTGAGCCGTGATGCTGTTAGTAGGAGCAAATTTGCCTCTGCGGCTTTGGAAGAGTATAAGGGCAGATCGGTCGATTGCAAGCTCTAGATATTTGCAAGCAAGCCTCCTTACCTCGGAAACCGGCCACCGCTGATTCACTGCAGAGGTAGCCGGTAACCTAGCAACCAAAATTAATAAAAATCCCTCCATTCCTGAGAACGGAAGGGTAAATTACAAAGTTGCTTGTGGTTCCAAGCCCTTGTACTCCTTTCAGTAGTGTCGACCACCCCTTTACTGTGTGTATTGTGCCCTGAATCGTAGCCGGACCTAGGGCAAAATCGTCTAGGGTCCATTTAAATTTAGTTGTTTTTTTTTTTTTTTTATTTGGTTTTAGGTTTCTTCTAATTTAATAGTTTGTGAACACGGGAAGTCCGGACTCGCAGCAGACATCCTAAATGTCTCACGTGAATCTCGTAATTATCGGAATGGAGTTTCTTGGCCGAAGACGGTAGATCAGGTATTCTCATCAGCTACGCAGACAACAGATGGGAGAGCGGCACCGATCGCTGCGGGTGCAGGAGACGACGAAAAACTGACCCCCGATTTATACAGCACCCAATTTCTTATTTTTTTCGGGGCGCCTAGTCGGACAGCGGGGATCGCTCGGAGTTAATGGGATGAACGTTTTAGCAGATCCTCGTCTTCCCCACGTGCGTTGTTATAGGGGATTTGGAGAGATTTCGAGTAACAAGCGCCCACTGTTTCCCCACCGGACCCTTTTAACCCTTTCTCCCACCAGGGATTTGTGATACGGTTGATCTGGAGACAGGTGGCACGTGTTACATTGCACATACGTTCTCTCCTGTATGATCCCCCCACCCCAAGAATACAGGGGTCCGAGGGCCGGGAAGTGACCTTGAAACAGAGCAGAGTCTGTAATGGGCACAGCTGCAGACCCCATTCTCCCCCCTGTACAAGCACAGAGTACACCCCCGACACCCCAGTGATTCCCCCTCCCACCCCACCGACTGGAGTAAAGTTACAACTCACAACACTTGTGCTGTCAGTCACCCCGGGGAAAGGGAATCCGTCACACAGCCAGGCGGACGCAGACCCTCGTCCTTTTCCCACAGAGACCACTTCATTCCAAGCAGGATGGAAAGACGGATACTCCTGGCCATGTGCTGCCTGGTGTCCACCTGCGGACAGGTAAGAGACCACCGCCGCCAGCGTAGGGCTCTGTGCACACCTGTATTGCCTGGCCATAAGTCGTCTGCGGGGAAGGAATTGCAGTAATAGGATTACTTTCCAAATTTCCATTCTCAGGGCGATTTTGCGGGAAGCAATTTCATTAAAAAAAGGAAACAATTTAAGTAGGAGTTCCCCTTTAAATATGGTAGGCTTTGATGGCTCCCCTATACGTGTATGATGGTAAACCTGATGGAAGAGCAGCAATGGCGGAGCTTGTAGAGGAGAACATCATTGCCATATATGAGGGGGTACTTCCATAGATATCACTAGGGCGACGTGTTTAGGAATGGGTGCGGAATTTGGGGCATTCATGAATTGCGCATGTATTAGTGTTGTACAAGTCTATCAGAGCAACATTTAACCATTGATGTGAATGGGCGAAAAAAAACGGACATTAATCTGGATTTTTTTTTTTATGGACACAATGAGAAAAAAAAACGGATATGTGACCCTCCATAGACTATAATAGGTCAGGATAGAATAGGTATGTGAAATAACGGACATGGATTGGGCTGCAGGCGGATTCCCCTTTAACTCAGCGCTTTGTATGTATTTTATTAAACAGGAAATAATGTATAAAAGTGATCTAATAACTGGGATTGCGATGTCCGGACCGCCCGCAGGTCTCCTCACCTGGACATAGCAGCCCCTGTGCCCATGAGGCTGCCGGGGTCAGGAGGATCTCGGCCGGTCGGGACATCACCTTGAGTGTCCACCTAAGTAGGGGTTCTCCTTTAAAGTTTTTTTTTTCTCCGCTTTTCTGTTAAAATAATTAAAATATTCACACTCATTATATCACGGAAAGTTCTGCAACTTTTTAATATATATTTAGTTTTGATTTCTCACATTTTCTAAAGAGGATCTGTGTTCATATCTCACCATACAAGCTGCAGACATTATTAAAGGATTATCCCCCCTCCCCCCCCCCCCCCCAAAAAAAAAAAAAATCAAGTTATTCCCCATAACTTGTTGAACCCCAGCGGTCCGAACATTGGGACCCCCAGCCCCGTCCTGAATTGGTGCATGTGCCAGTGTACAGCCTCCACCACATTCATTGTCCATGGGACTGCTGGAAATTGCTGAGTGGTGTGTTCTGCAGTCCCATGGAAATGATTGGAGTGGAGGCCAAGCATGTGCATGTCTGCTCCAATCGGGACGGGGCTGCAGAGCCTTGATCGCGGAACTCCCAGCATTAGCAAGAGAGAACCTGTATTTTTTTTGGTGGGGGGCCCTTTAAAAATGTCTATCTGAACTGTTGAGGCTGGTGTACTTACTTTGAAAATCCGTAGCGGAATGTCTGATTTTAAAAATTAGCATTTTTGAGTTCGGCTAAAAGGCTCATTTTAATGCTAAGCAGGAAAGCTTCCAAAAGGAATGTACAGCCAATTCTATTGTGGGTTTTTAAGTAAGTACACCAGCCTCGTCAGGTCTACGAAATCCATTTAATATCGTATGCAAAGTTTGTATTGTGAAGGCTGGCGACAGATCGGCGTTAGCTGCCAGAGGCGATGCTTGCCTCGTCACAGTGTATCGGCGCACTCTCTCGCAGAGTCATTTGCACATGATCAGGACATTACTGGAATTTTGCATATATATTAGTTCGGGTGCGTCCTGATGAATGGATATATAACTGTGTGTTAGTGACAGCTTCAGCATCGCTCTCATTATATCCAGATGTCCCCCACAATAATTTCATATCAGACTGTGTCATTATAATTATCCAGTTAAAGAGACAGCGCCGGGATAAATAACACCTTGGCGATGTACGTCACCACCCCGTGCTGTAGAGGTTTGATTAATGGCAATCTTTATGATAATTTTGGTATCTCTCACAGCAGCCTGTGAACGGAAACATATGTATCCGAGCTTTTATCTGTCTGGGGAGATTAATGATACGTCCTTGTGATGATACAATCAGCAGACGAGGACCCCTCACGTGCTCCCAGCCCTCGTACAGCGGCAATTACACAGTTAAAATCATCGTAATGATGAAATGACTGCGCCGCTCTTTTATTCCCATGATTACAGGCGCATTATGGAAAATGCAGAGGGAAGAAATAATTGCAAGAAAAGATACAGGACCAGACTCTGGGGTGGTGGGAATTTGGCTTATGAGCAACAGATGGGCTATTAAATGGTCTACGCATGACGGATGGAGGAAGCGGCGAGATAAGCACCTGAGCAATGGCCAGTAGGTTACTGGGCATAATGGTTATGCAATGCCCCGGATAAATCCAAACCCTCTGGACTAGGGAAATATTAGGCTTCTTGGAAAATGGTAGATCGTAGTAAACCAGCCTGGTCTGTTAACTGCAAACCTAGAAATGTAAGTCGCCTCTTGAGGAAAGATAGGAGCTGTTGTTCTCTGTTGTCTGTCAGTACGCTGATCAGTATGTACATCGGGGTAATGGATATTCAGTATTTCCCAGCATTCGAGTACGCGCCATATAGAAGATCAAAGCCCCTCAGCTCTGATCATTATATCTCTATGGTACCATGACGGAGCCTGCACAGATGTCTCAGGATTAGGGGCCTTCCAGGACAATATGATAGTTTCTGCTTTGTAGATGGCCACAGTCTGAACTTGTGGGTGAAGTGCAGGGTCATGTGCATAGGATATGCACCGGTGACAACTATTACTATAGACCGTGAAGAAAAGTGGTCTTCTAGAGTGGTGGTCTTCTCAAAGATACATCGTAGCTAAAAATCTGTCATAGGAAATCTGGTTTGGGCAAAGAGGCTCTAAATTCATTTATCTTTTAATTTCTATATATTCGAGGACTTCTCTCCTGCAGCTTTGTCTCCAGAGCTTGGCACACAACCTACGTGAAGCAAAGTCCTAGCTGTGTTGGTGGAGAGCTTCCTTTATTTCCACCTGCCCGTGGCACCCTGCAACACCCGTAGGGTGGTCCTCCAGTCTTCCCACACTCCATATCTTGTTGACCCTGGTTTCTTTCACAATGGTCCTCTTGTGGGTTATAGAGTCTCCCTTTCCACCTGCGCCTCTGGTGGAAATACAGCTGGAAGACACCTGGTGCCATCTCAGAACAGAAGTAAGAGTATCAGCCAAGAAGATACTTGGGAGGATTTGGCCACTTATCTCCTGCTGAACCATTAAAATAACGCTCCGGTTGACAGTGCCAGTTGTGCACGTTCATGGTGAAGATGGCTTTTAATGGGGTCTGTATCTGCATCAATCATTTTGCCATACGCAGGTCTATCTTTACATTTAAAAACTAAACCTGGACCTAGAATACGGACGCGTGACCGCACCCTACGCGCCGCTGTTTTTCTATTCTGACCCACCGACCATAAGGACTTGGCAGAGGAATCTGTGACAGCCATGAAATGTCAGGAATGTCTTGTATCTGTGACTCAGCGAGGACCAAATGTTTCTTCATTTAGCCACGGTGCAGATGCCTCATATATCTGGGTCACCGAGAGGATGACATCGACACATGGTCATGGGAATGTATGGGAAGCGATCACATATGGCGTGGCTGTGTGATCAATAATGGTAGATTATATATAAGGTTATATGTGGTGTGTCATAGTCCATGTAGAGCTTTATGTCGGGGACGTTGTTAATAAGACATCCTATAGGGGGGTAAGCTATACGTAAATTTTTATATATATTTTTAATGGGGCTGCTATGTCATAGGTCTCATGCACAATTGCCATATTGGTTTGGTATTCCATTTTTTGACTCTTCCATCCCTGTGTTAGTGCTTTCTCATGCACAGATATACACATGTAAAGAGCCATGGAATAAATGGCGCTATAATAGTAAATAATACAGTGATCTGCTAATCTATAAAAAGGACAGGAGTCGGTGATTGGATCCTGCATCAGCTCCTAAGTAAAGTCCTGGTTTATGATACACCACATCCCTACATTGTTTCATTCATCACTATCACTCTCTGCCTTGCTACCATGTCCTGTAAATATCATGGGCGGACAGCTGGACATATTTGTAATACTCAACAGGAGCTGAGATGAGAATCACATACAGTGCCGGGACACAAGAGGTAGGGACTCGCCTAGGAGAATGCCTTCCCGAGGGGGGCACACTTGAGAAAGAAAAAAAAAAATGACATGGCTGAATGTCTGCGGCCGCCCAGCACATTCGTCCATCCGCAGACATTCAGCACAATCACATCCACCTGCTTACAGTATGCACACAGCGCCGACATGACAGAATATACAT
The DNA here is from genome assembly GCF_032444005.1 of Ranitomeya imitator. Lineage (NCBI taxonomy): Eukaryota > Metazoa > Chordata > Amphibia > Anura > Dendrobatidae > Ranitomeya > Ranitomeya imitator. Next base: position 132,415,953 of record NC_091290.1, read on the forward strand.
TACATCCATGCATGGTCACCATGATGGCTTACAGTCACAAGGTCACTGATTACTCTCTGCTTTATTGCTCAAGTGTAAATGTAATGCCTTTTATGACACATTCGACTTTCACAAGTGTCATCAGTTTGTTACCAAAAAGCTAAACATCTAGGCAGCCATGTCAGTCCCATTTGCATTTCCACTGTGGATTTCCCCATAGCGAATTCTGCAACTGAATTTACCAATGCGGGTAATGATGCGGGTAAGCCGGACATTTTACGTGTGGACATGTTCTTCTACTTGTCGATAGAGATTTGTGTTGTAAAATGCGGCAATTCTTGTCTATTTCCGACCGTGTGTCAAGTTCCCTGTGCAAATAATTAAACAATCACCTACCCAAAAGGTCTAGAGTTCTGCCATCTTTCTATCCCATTCTATGTTGGACCAATTTTAGAGGCCAAACCATTAACCAGATGTCCTTCGTTCGTCTTTTGAATGCTACTTATCATTTCTTGGTCATTACTCTTTATTCCTTTTCCATTTTCCAAAAGAGACAAATACAAATATTCACCTTTGGGGTCAAGAGATGGCTCACAGCTGTAAGATTTTTTTATTGGTGGTCCTTGTTGGTTGTCACACAACTTAAAAAAATGAATATAACTAAGAAATGGATGAATTAGAGTATTTTGGGGGCAACTCGATAAAGATGGACTAATCGGGAATACGCTTTGTGACAAAGTTGGAAGATTCATTAAAATGGATGAAGAGTTCTTCCCAAAAACTTAAGTTGTCCCCTATTCACAGGATCGCAGGAGGATCCCCCAGGGATGCCAGGATCTGTTTTTTTGAAATCCCAAAATTGTAGATGTGCCGCCCAGTCCTGAATGGAGCAGAGGTGCACATGCTGGTCCTTCTCTCCATTCATTGTCTAGGGGTCTGGGAGAAGTAGCCGAGAGGAATTCTCGTCAGCCCCATAGACTGTTGAATGGAACGGACGTGTGCACCTCTGCTAATTTCACTACCCCCATTCTTGGGGTTACATAGTCCCAATCTCTTGATCCCTTGAGGTCCCAGCAGTCGAAGCTCCCAATGATAAGAAAGTTATCCCCTATACTATAAATATGAGATAACTTTGTTTTAGGGGGAATAACCGTTTAAAGACTATTATATCCTGCATTCCTCTGCCGTAGGACTGACCACATCACAAGAGCCAGGATCCTGGTAGCTAATGGGTCTTAAATACTTGTGCGAGCTCCAGTATAGATCCCCCAGGCTTCCAGACTTGCCATCTTCTTTCTCATTTCTGGTAGACTGCTGCCATGGTCTTCTAACCCTCTGCCTGGTAGCTACTTTCATAAGTATAAAAAAAAAAGTGATTCATGTGCAAGCAAATTTTTGGAATCTAGTCCTCTATGGTATTCTTTAACAAGGGCTTATGTAGTCTTAACAAGACCTAACCTAGTTGGTGCCCTTGTTACCCCACCACAAGATCTGCTGATGTCCCAATATAAGGGTAAAAAAAAGAAACATTTGTGCTATGCAAGAAAGTGCGTTCACCTCAGCTGATTGACCAAGTCGAAATCCATGACTCCTTGGGCTATGTTCTCACTGAGTTTTTTAGGAGTTTTCTAATAGCACTCCTCATCTATCAAGGGTCTTTAATAGCATTGGTCTACTCTCATGGGCCAGACCGTTTGTGCCCCCATATCTCCAATGTCTGGGTGAGACTGTAACCCCTGCACCCACTATGATTACGCCTTATTGATCAAAACTAAAATGCTAAAATCTTATTGGCTGTAATAGGTAACCTGTAATGTATATGTCACCATTACAGAGAATATTGCACTATTTCCCTGAGATTCCTGAGATGGAGATGTACAGTGTCTTGCAAACGTATTCACAACCACCTCCCCCCTCCCACTTTGTATTTTTTATATTTTGCTACCTCACAACCGGGAATTTCACTTGTCTAGGCTGTGACTCGGCCACGCCAAAACATTTGCACATTGCCCCTTAAAGCACTCCGGTGCTGATTTAACAGTATGCTGTGGGTAATTGTCTTGTTGGAAGGTGAACTTCCGTCCCAGTCTCAAATCACTAATACACTAAAATGGGATTTGATCAAGAATATTGTGTATTTTGCACAATCCATCTTCCCCTATACTTGGACCATTTTTCCTGTCCCTTCTGCCGAAAAGCATCCTCACTTCATAATGCTGCTACCACCATGTTTCACTGTGGGGATGGTGTTCTTGGGATGATGAGCTTTGTTGGTTTGGAGCCAGACATAGAGTTTACCTTGGTGGCCAAAAAGTTCAATTTTGGTCTCATCTGACCACAGCACCTTCCTCCATACATTTGTGGAGTCTCCCACATGTCTTTTGACAAACTCAAAATTTCCTTGGTCTTCATGGTGTTGTTTGGAGATCTCCTTTGTCTTCATGGTGTTGTTTGGAGATATCCTTGGTCTTCATGGTATATGTTTGGAAATTTCCTTGGTCTTCATGGTGTTGTTTGGAGATCTCCTTGGTCTTCAAGGTGTTTGCTTGGAAATCTCCTTGGTCTTCATGGTGTTGTTTGGAAATCTCCTTGGTCTTCATGGTGGTGTTTGGAGATCTCCTTGGTCTTCATGGTATTGTTTGGAGATCTCTGTGGTCTTCATGGTGCTGTTTGGAGATCTCTGTGTTCTTCACTGTGTTTGGAGATCTCCTTAGTCTTCATGGTGTTGTTTGGAGATCTCCTTGGTCTTCATGGCGTTGTTGGAGATATCTGTGGTCTTCATGGTGCTGTTTGGAGACTTCCTTGGTCTTCATGGTGTTGTTTGGAGATCTCTGTGGTCTTCATGGTGTTGTTTGGTTGATGGCGCCTCTTACTTAATGGTGTTGCAGTCTCTGTGGCCTTTCAGGAAAGGTAAAGTGTATACACTGACAGACATGTGACTCTTAGATTACACACAGGAGGACATCCTGTCACTAAGCATGGGACCTATGAAGGGAATTGCTGGCACCAGAAATGTTTAAGGGATTCACAGGGTGGATACATGTGCACACGCCAATTTTTAGTTACCGGTATTTGATCCCATAAATTTAATTCATGCCTGTATTTTTCTCTTTTCACTTCGCTGATGCATCACACACAAACCGGATTACAAAAATAGTGAAACACAGATTGTAACGTAACAAAATAGGTAAAAAGCCAAGGGGGTGAATACTTTTGCAAGCCACTGTAAAACTAATCAGAGTTGCAATTTAGGTTTCTGGTATAACTGGGAGCTGTAATGGCAGCCATCTTGGTTTTTTTTTTAGCTGAGATCCTTGGGACTACAAAGCAACCAATCACATCGCTGCTTTCATTTAATAATCTGCTTTGGAGAGATGTAAGCTGGAATCTGATTGGTTGCTAGGGGAAGCAGCTCCAGTTTTCCTCTGCATATTGGTTTCTATGGTCAACACCAAGTTCTCCTTCCTTCTTTCTATATCTTCTCTCCTTCGTATACATTTCCGGGGAATATCTTAATTATGGATATAGGTTCGGCTGGGACGTGGGGTCACCATGTGTAGGAAAGGGCACATAAATCCCTCAGTCAGGCCTTGGGTGCAGGATAGGCCTCACTCCCAATTTTGTGTAGGAATGAGGTAAATTCCTCGGACGTCTGTAATGTGATGCCGCCCTTGAAATCCAGGGGGGCAGGGGCAGCAGCTGGTACTTTCGGTGCCCCTGGGGACGGCTATACTCCAGTTAATCCCACATTTGTTTTCTGGGCAGCTGTATAATCAGTTACTGCTCTCGGCTGGGAAGGGGGGGGTTATACATCAATGCTTTCACACCTGCTCGGCGGGCGAAGGGTTAAACGTTGCGCCATATAGCGCATCATCTGTATTTTCTCCTCCGCCCATTTTATGGGGACCCATGGGCGTCAGGCTATGCCCCTGCTGTCATCATGGGGGGAGGGGGGGGCGCCATATTATAGATTTTGGGGCATCGATTAGGTTTTATAAAAACAAACGTATATGGGAAATGTCGGCGTCACATTAGGAAGCACAAATCGCACCGTTCACTCCATTCCTATAGCGCTGATACTTTTACGTTACTTAAAGGGGTTCACACACCTCCGTGTAGGTCATCGATACCAGTTTGGTGGGGGTCCGACACCCGGCGCCCCCATAATCAGCTGTTTTCTAGCCGCCACCAGAGATTGTAATAACTGATCCCTGATCTCACGACCAATCTGATACTGATAAGTCTTCATATCCTGATAGTGGAAAACCCAAGCAATCGAATATGAGGTTTCCATATAGGAACCTAGAAGCAGTAGAGCGCCCCCTTATGGCCTGTGTATTGTATATGCGTCACCACAATGCACTCGGGGCCCCATTCATGATTGCATTTGCTCCTTTTATCTAGTTTTTCACCTTTTTTTGTTCATTTGCTTCTCTTTTTCTAGTTTTTCACATTTTTTAATTTGCTCCTTTTTCTAGTTTTTCACCTTTATTCATTTGCTCCTTTTTTCTAATTTTTCACCTTTTTTCTAGTTTTTCACCTTTTTTTTATTTGCTCCTTTTCTCTAGTTTTTCACCTTGTTTTCATTTGCTCCTTTTTTCTAGTTTTTCACCTTTTTTCATTTCCTCCTTTTTTTCTAGTTTTTCACCTTTTTTCATTTCCTCCTTTTTTTCTAGTTTTTCACCTTTTTTATTTGCTCCTTTTTCTAGTGTTTCACCTTTTTTTCATCTGCTCGTTTTTTCTTGTTTTTCACCTTTTTTCATTTGCTCCTTTTATAAAACCTGTTTTCTGTCTTTGCCTGTTATTTTTTTTTTTTTTTAGGTTCATCATTGTTTTTGAGATTTCCAGATATCTTTGTCTGATTCATCAATTGCGACTTTTTGTGCAATTTTTGCCCCATTTATTTCCCTCCCTGGATTGATTTTATGCACATCCTGTTTTTTTTTTTTTGCGTGCAAATTTTGCATCATTTAATTGAAGTCTTAAAAAAAAGGTTAAAACAGAATGGAAAATGTTTTTTTGTATTGCACAAAGTAAAAAAAAAAATTCATGTCACTTCTTTAACGTGGATCCCGACCAAACTGTCCAAAACTCCTCCAAAGTTGGACCCCCACAATCTAGGGAAAAGGGCGTTCATAGGATTTTGGCCCCGCTCTGATGCCGCCATTACTGTTCGCCGGCTCACGTACAAGAATCAATCTCGTTACATCGTATTTGTTACATAATTAAATGGCTTCTGGCGACAGTAATGAGTGTCCAGCTCGGCGGAGGGTGGGGAACCTCGACAGATGGCTTTTCGTTAATTGCTGACCCCTCTGTGACAGGCACCATTTGGCTTTTCTGGCAGACAGCAGCAGCCTGGATGTCCTGAAATCAGGGACAAATTACTCGTTACCGAGAGAAGGGGCACGGGAACCACAGGAGCCATTGATAAATTGAGTACTGGCAGTGCAAGAGTTAAAAAATGTAAAGGCGCAGGAGATTGTAGAACTAATAGTTCCAGCAATGCTTCACCAATGTGAGTAGTAGTAGGGATGATGGGGCTTGCCACTTTACAGCAGGAAGCCGGCTCAGCATTTATGAATCTGTCCCATGTGTAAGGGGCATTATAAGGGCCCACATGTGGGGGCCACACCTGCTATTTCCCATCGCAGGAAATGCAATAATGGTCCTGTGTTTGTGTATGAGGCTTTTTCCTCAGATTCATGGCCTGAAAAGGGGTTTTACGGGATTTGAAAAATATGGCTGCTTTCTTCAGGAAACAGCGCCACTCCTGTCCACAGTTTGTGCCTGGTATTGCAGTTTGGCTTCACTAATACTGATGAGCTGCAATACCAGATCCAATACATGCCATACCCATACACTGCAACATATGCAAAATTCTTATACAAAAAATGATAACTTTCTGTTCCGATTTCTGGAATGCCGAGCAGTCCTGAGAATGGAGCATCAGAGCACCAAGGACAAGGCCCTGCAGATCCATCTGAGTACAGCCTAAGTGCTCATGCTCGGCCTCTGCTCCATTCATTGTCTATGGGACTGTCGGAAATAGCCGGCGCTGTACTGGGCTTTCTCCAGCAGTCCTATAGACAATGAATGGAGTGTAGGGGCTTAGCCCTGTCCTCAGGCCGCTGGTGTCCTGTTCTCAGGATTGCTGTATGTTCCTGCGTTCGGACCCCCAAGTGAGTTATCCCCTAAAATGTGCATTGGGGTTAATTATCAATTTTCCGAAAACTAGTTTTAATATATATGATTAACACAGAGACTTATGCGGAGAGGGGAGAAAGCGTTTGCTGGACACCTCTGGTGGATCTCCTTCTTGAACAAAGGATTGGACATGATGAAATCCATCAGCCTGATCCTTCTCCCTCCCCAATATCTGCTATTGGGGGAGAAGTGGCACCATACACATTGCACCAAACACATTAGATGGTCGTCTGATAATTGTAGATTCATCAAGGGTCTGGAGGGGAAAGGTCAGGCCCTTCTGACCTTGGGCAAACTGGGCACCATGGTAAGGGATCCTTTTTAATCTGAGTTATGAGGCCCCCTTTCTGATAATGGGTCTGAATGTGAACCGTACTCCCCGATAATAATGTGATATAACCCGGCAATGTCCATCTCGTCCCGCAGGTCGTCAGCGCAGCACCAGATGAAGACGTCGGCGTCCTGCACCCCTGGCACCAGCTGTTTAAGGCGATCAGTGGGATGCAAAGGTCTAAAAGAGCCTGGGTCATTCCTACAATTTCAGTCTCAGAGAACCTTAAAAGCATCCCCTCTCAAGTAGTGCAGGTACGGAAGGCAATCTAGGTCCAATATGAATCACAATAGGTGTTATTTATGCCCCAAAGTCCTGAATCCAGCGCCATTCACCCAATTACTAATAAGAACACCATTTTTTCTTTTATGGTTTACTGAGTATAAGGTGAATGCTGGCCTCTGTTGTACATAAGTGGAATTACATAGTACAATTTTGCCATTTAATTCAGGATACAGTGCAAATAATTGATCGTAAAGAGCTCCTGATGCCGTGTACATGACCGAGCTGCAGACTTTCCTGTTTAGCACTTTATTTGTTGTGAACACAAGTACCAATTAAGATCTCTCCAATTGTTGGATCATTTATTATGATCGCTTTTCTAGCAATCCCAAGAATGGGGCTCCGTCTGAATGGGGCGGAGGTCAAGTATCGTCACCTGCATGCCATTTGTTCTCTATAGGACTGCCGGGGGAAAAAAAAAGCCTAGTACAGTGCTTGGTTATTTCCAGCAGACCCATAGATGGTGTGTGCATGCTTGACCTTCGCTCTGTTAAAGCGAGCCCCATTCTGCGGGCACATCCCCAGCAATCGGTAAAGTATCCTGTGTCGGATAGTGATTATTTGTGTTTCCTTCTTGCAGATTAAGTCAGATAAGCAATACCAGAGCAGCGTTATATACAGCATCAAAGGGCCAGGGGTAGACGAGGAGCCCAAGGGAATCTTCACCATCAATAAAACTACCGGAATTGTGTATCTGAACGCGGTGCTGGATCGTGAGAAGATTGATCGCTTCAAGGTATGTCATACAGCAATATCTTTATATCCGTACATAGCACGTAGATGTCGTCATCTCTGAGGCTTCATCGCCTCTTTCTCCTCCATAGCTTCGGGCTTTTGCACTGGACAGCGATGGCGCTCCCCTTGAAGACCCCACTGATTTAGAGATCGTCGTTCTTGATCAAAATGACAATCGTCCAGTGTTCTCGCAGGCGCTGTTCAAAGGATATGTGCTGGAGAACGCAATTCCAGGTAAGGTGCATTTATCTGCGTCCAATATTTGTAGGTTCAGAAGGTGCATGGTTTCCCCCACCTGTATCCAGGAGCTTCTTTTATTTTCCTGGACCCTTATAATAACCTATTAGATTGTATAGACTGTGACCATCTTGCTTATTTATTTCCCTCCTTTAGGAACTCTGGTAATGAGGGTGATCGCCAGCGATGCAGATGATGCGAACACAGACAACGCTCAGCTTAAATATGCCATCGTCCACCAGGACAGTCCAGAGATGTTCAGTATTCACCAGGACACGGGAGAAATCAGGACCGTCCAAGTGGGGCTGGACAGAGAAGTAAAGCCACCTCCATGTTACATGTGTGAAGAGTGGAAGATTTTAATGGAACATTAAATAGTTTACCTGTCTCTGTCCCTACAGTTGGTGGCATCATACAACCTCACTGTACAGGTGGCCGATATGATGGGAGACGGGTTATCCAGCACGGCCAGTGCAGTCATATCCATAGGAGACCTCAATGATAACGCACCTCTGTTCACCCAGGAAGAGGTAAAGCCGCAAATCACAGGTGTCCTAGTCCTTGATAATCCCTTTGCCCTATGAGATTGGATTTTTTTTTACCTATAGAGAACCCACTGAGGGGTCCCGTAGTATAGTCAAACCCACTGAGGAGTCCCGTAGTATAGTCAAACCCGCTGAGGGGTCCCATAGTATAGTCAAACCCACTGAGGGGTCCCGTAGTATAGTCAAACCCACTGAGGGGTCCCGTAGTATAGTCAAACCCACTGAGGGGTCCCGTAGTATAGTCAAACCCACTGAGGAGTCCCGTAGTATAGTCAAACCCACTGAGGGGTCCCGTAGTATAGTCAAACCCACTGAGGGGTCCCATAGTATAGTCAAACCCACTGAGGGGTCCGTTAGTATAGTCAAACCCACTGAGGGGTCCCATAGTATAGTCAAACCCACTGAGGGGTCCCATAGTATAGTCAAACCCACTGAGGAGTCCCGTAGTATAGTCAAACCCGCTGAGGGGTCCCGTAGTATAGTCAAACCCACTGAGGGGTCCCATAGTATAGTCAAACCCACTGAGGGGTCCCGTAGTATAGTCAAACCCACTGAGGGGTCCCATAGTATAGTCAAACCCACTGAGGGGTCCCGTAGTATAGTCAAACCCACTGAGGGGTCCCGTAGTATAGTCAAACCCACTGAGGGGTCCCGTAGTGTAGTCAAACCCACTGAGGGGTCCCGTAGTATAGTCAAACCCACTGAGGGGTCCCGTAGTATAGTCAAACCCACTGAGGGGTCCCGTAGTATAGTCAAACCCACTGAGGGGTCCCGTAGTATAGTCAAACCCACTGAGGGGTCCCGTAGTATAGTCAAACCCACTGAGGGGTCCCGTAGTATAGTCAAACCCACTGAGGGGTCCCGTAGTATAGTCAAACCCACTGAGGGGTCCCGTAGTATAGTCAAACCCACTGAGGGGTCCCGTAGTATAGCCAAACCCACTGAGGGGTCCCGTAGTATAATCTGTGTGCCTCCTACCTTCCAAAATCCTACCTTCCGTATTGCACCCCAACATCTACCATTAGGGAACAGTCGGGGAGAGCCCCCCAATACACATTAGATGATTGGCAGGATTCGACGACATATTTCGTGTTTGGCCGTTCTGTCTCCCGTATAATAATAATGTTGTGTATGACTGATTTCTGTTTTTTTTTTTAATTATTTCTTTATTTTTCATTGTTGTAGTTTGTTGTGGATGTCCCAGAGGAGAGCAGCGGGTTAGATGTTGGCAGAGTGAGCGTGACAGACAGAGATCTCCGCGGTTCCCCAAACTGGATGGTCAAATATTCAATCATCAGTGGAGACCCCCAAGGTGCATTCTCTATTCGCACAGACACGCAGACCAATGAGGGAATTTTGTCCCTTGTCAAGGTAAAAACAAGACTTGCACCACAGGTAGATGAGATTTTAATAAGAAAAAAAAAAAAATATATATATATATATATATATATATGTATGTGTGTGTTATATATAATATATATATATACAGTATATATATATATATATATATATATATATAAAGGCTGAAGAGCCCGGCGTTACCAGAGCATAGTGACTGTGTTTAGTTATAGCACCTCACTTCTCACATTTTCCTCCTCACATCTCTCATTTTCCCCTCATTCCTGTCATTTTCCCCTCACTCCTCTCATTTCTCTCCTCAGACCTCTCATTTTCCCCATAACTCCTGTCATTTTGACCTCACACCTGTCATTTTCCAATCAATCCTCTATTTTCCCCTCACTCCTCTCATTTTGCACTCACACCTCTTCATATAACTGTGTGTCATCTCCTCCTGTATATAGTATATACCTTTGTGTCATCTCCTCCTGTATATAGTATGTACCTGTATGTCATCTCCTCCTGTATATAGTATGTACCTGTATGTCATCTCCTCCTGTATATAGTATATACCTGTATGTCATCTCCCCTGTATATAGTATATACCTGTGTGTCATCTCCCCTGTATATAGTATATACCTGTGTGTGTCATCTCCTCCTGTATATAGTATATACCTGTGTGTCATCTCCCCCTGTATATAGTATATACCTGCGTGTCATCTCCCCTGTATATAGTATATACCTGTGTGTGTCATCTCCTCCTGTATATAGTATATACCTGTGTCATCTCCTCCTGTATATAGTATATACCTGTGTCATCTCCTCCTGTATATAGTATATACCTACTGTATATGTCATCTCCTCCTGTATATAGTATATAGCTGTATGCCATCTCCTCCTATTTATAGTATATACCTGTGTGTCATCTACTCCTGTATATAGTATATACCTGTGTGTCATCTCCTCCTGTATATAGTATATACCTGTGTGTCATCTCCTCCTGTATATAGTATGTACCTGTATGTCATCTCCTCCTGTATATAGTATGTACCTGTATGTCATCTCCTCCTGTATATAGTATATACCTGTATGTCATCTCCCCTGTATATAGTATATACCTGTGTGTCATCTCCCCTGTATATAGTATATACCTGTGTGTGTCATCTCCTCCTGTATATAGTATATACCTGTGTCATCTCCTCCTGTATATAGTATATACCTACTGTATATGTCATCTCCTCCTGTATATAGTATATACCTGTATGCCATCTCCTCCTATATATAGTATATACCTGTGTGTCATCTACTCCTGTATATAGTATATACCTGTGTGTCATCTCCTCCTGTATATAGTATATACCTGTGTCATCTCCTCCTGTATATAGTAGATACCTGTGTGTCATCTCCCCTGTATATAGTATATACCTGCGTGTCATCTTCTCCTGTATATAGTATATACCTGCGTGTCATCTTCTCCTGTATATAGTATATACCTGCGTGTCAACTCCTCCTGTATATAGTATATACCTGCGTGTCATCTCCTCCTCTATATAGTATATAGCTGTGTGTCATCTCCTCCTGTATATAGTATTCAATTCAAAGAAGCTTTATTGGCAGGACCAAATAAACATTATTTTTGCCAAAGTTACACGTCGGTGCGGTATCTGTGTACACCATGTGGCACCCTACCTCACCTGTCTTTTGTATTCTTTGAATTTTAAATGGTTAATAAAGATTACTGATTTTTTGTTCTATATGGACTTGGAGGTCGTTTTTTCTGGGCCCTTGAGACCCATGTTCTATTATTTTTGCCAAAGCACATGTACAGTAGGCAATAGGGAGTCGGGACTGTGGGGATAATGGGTGGGGACTGTAGGAATGATGGATGGGGTACAGGGTGGGGGGTAATGAAGTCCATGGCATATCATGGTTGTCTTTCTCGCAGCCTATGGCACGCGCTCACATACTGAGCTGCTATCTCCACTGCGCTACCTTCTTCCACAGTAGGATATATGTTTTCTCTTCCTCCTTCATGGAGCTGAAATCCAGGAAGAGATCGGAGAGTCTCCTGAAGTGAGTGTCCCTCACTGCTGAGTATTTGGTGCAGTGTAGCAGGAAGTGGGTCTCATCCTCCAGGTCACAGTGTAGGCACAGTCTGTCCTCCCTGGGCTTGTAGCTCTGTCTGTGCCGGCCGACCTCGATGGCCAGATTGTGGGCACTGAGTCTATACCGGTTCAGGATCTGGTGGTCTCTGGGGTCTGAGAGTTTCTCCAGATATGGAGCCAGTCTGTAGTCTCTCTGTAGACTGAGTAGGAGATCTTGTGAGGATCGGAGGTTGCGTGCAGGTAAGTACCGGAAGACGAGGTTACAAATGTATGGAGGAGACAGGTTGTGGATGGCCTTGTATGTCATGGTTAGGGTTTTGACCTGGAGTCTCTGGGTAGTGGGGAGCCAGTGAAGGGATTGCCAGAAGGGAGAGGCCGGGGAATAGCGGGGGGACACTTGGATTTGTCGGGCAGCAGAGTTTAGAATAGATTGGAGGGGTGCGAGAGTGTTCGAGGGGAGGCCACAGAGCAGGAGGTTGCAGTAGTCAAGGCAGGAGATGATGAGGGCATGGACTAGGGTTTTTGCAGATTCTTGGTTTAGGAATGTACCGATCCATGAAATATTTTTGAGTTGAAGGCGGCAGAAAGTGAAAAGGGCTTGGATATGTTGGTTGAAGGAGAGATCAGTGTCAAGGATGACCCGAGGCAGAGAGCTTGTGGGACTGGGGAGAGTGCGCAGCCATTTACTGTAATGGATAGGTTCGTTGGGGCGGTCGCGTGAGATGGGGGAAAGAAGATGAATTCTGTTTTGTCCATGTTAAGTTTTAGAAACCTAGCGGAGAAGAAGGATGAAATAGCGGACAGACATTGAGGGATTCTGGTTAGTAGGGAGGTGATATCTGGTCCAGAGATGTAGATCTGTGTGTCATCAGCATAGAGGTGATACTGAAAGCCATGAGATTCTATGAGCTGTCCCAGGCCAAAGGTGTAAATGGAGAAGAGCAGGGGCCCTAGAACTGAACCTTGCGGGACTCCGACAGATAGGGAGCGACGTGAGGAGGTGGTGTGTGAGTGGAAGACGCTAAATGTTCGGTCTGTTAGGTATGATGAGATCCAGGATAGGGCCAAGTCTGTGATGCCAAGGGATGAGAGGGTCTGTAATGATAGGGAATGGTCCACTGTGTCAAAGGCAGCCAACAGGTCGAGGAGGAGGAGGACAGAGTAGTGTCGCTTGCTCTTGGCGGTTAATAGGTCATTGGTGACCTTAGTTAGGGCAGTTTCAATGGAGTGGTGTGACCGGAAGCTCACTTCAACTCTGACTGAGGTTGATGAGATTTCTCCTCTCAGACACATCTTAGAAAATGAAATCAGACACCTCAAATTAAATGTGCTGTTTCTTTTAATGACCTTTTGGTGGGTACTGATAGGCATATTGATGACTGATCCATCAGGTAATACTATAGTGGTTAACTCAATTACCTTTCAATAATTGGGTCCATAGTTCTATTCTGGCTAAGGTCAGAGTAATTTTACCTCTCAGTTGTACTTTATAAATTGCAAATGGACCAACTCTAGATTTTCATGACCTATCGGTGGGCACTGATAGACATATTGATGACCTAGCGATTGCATAATGCTCAGGTAGCACGGTGGCTCAGTGGTTATCTCTATTACCTTTCAACGCTTGGATCCTTAGTTCAATTCTGACTGAGGTCAGAGTAATTCTACCTCTCAGTTGTACTTTAGAAATTGAAAAAGGACCTTCTCTAGTTTTTCCTGATCCTCCCATAGGTGCTGGTAATATCAATGACTTTGTCAAAATTTGTTTTTGGAGCAGCATGGTGGCCCAGTGGAAAGGACTGGTTCTCTGCAGCATGGGAGACTGGGGTTTGAATCCCACCATGGGAAATTGCTAATGGACCTGTTTTAGCTTTTCCTGATCTTCCCATAAGTGCTGGTAGTAATATCAATGACTTTGAAAATGATTATCTCTTGAGCAGCATGGTAGTCTAGTGGAAAGGACTGGTGCTCTGCAGCATGGATGTCATGGGTTTGAATCCCACCATGGGAGATTGCTAATGGACCTGCCTTAGCTTTTCCTAATCTTCCCATAGGTGCTGGTTGTAATATGTATGACTTCGACAAAGGTTGTCTTCTGAGCAGCACGGTAGCCCAGTGGAAAGGACTGGTGCTCTGCAGCATGGGAGTCCAGGGTTCTAATCCAACCATGGACGACATCTGCAAGGAGTTTGTATGTTCTCCCCGTGCTCAGATTGTCGGCCACCAATTCTTGAAAGACATACATGTAAGGGCGAGTGATGGACGTACTGTGGCTAATGATGTGTCTCCTGTGCAGCATCCAGGAGGGCTGCTTGCCTGCCTCCCCCCTTTGGGCAAGTATTCTGATTGGATTAATGTTCTGACACAATTAGCAACATATTGATTTGTATATATAAGCAGCTCAGCACAAGCTGAGCTGTGAAAAAGTCTTTTTGGGACTTAGGAAAAATTTTCCCCCTTCTATCCATATCATTTCAATAAATTCTTATGTTCCTCCAATCCCCAGAAACACAGGACAGGAGCTGCTTACCCAATAGACACAGGTAACACCACAGCACCTCCATTGTATGTCTTTAGAGCATGGGAGGCCGACAATCTGAGCACGGGGAGAACATACAAACTCCTTGCAGATTTCGTCCATGGTTGGATTAGAACCCTGGACTCCCATGCTGCAGAGCACCAGTCCTTTCCACTGGGCTACCGTGCTGCTCAGAAGATAAACTTTAGCAAAGTCATTGATATTACTACCAGCACCAATGGGAGGAGCAGGAAAAACTAAAGCAGGTCCATCTGCAGATTCCCATGGTGGGATTAGAACCCAGAACTCCCATGTCGCAAAGCGCCTGTGCTTTCCACTGAGCCACCGTGCTGCGTCAAATCCACCTTGAAAAAATTGCCAATGGATGTGCTATTGTTTTTCTTGACTTGATCTTCACATTGGTGCTGGTAGTAATATCAATGGCTTTGCCAAAAGATATCTACCGAGCAACACAGTGGTCCAGTGGAAAGCGCTGGTGCTCTACAACATGGGAGTCCAGGGTTCAAATCCCACCATGGGTAATTGTAAATGGTCCTGCTCTATGTTTTCCTGATCTTTTTTGGTGCTGGTAGTAATATCAATGACTTTGCCAAGGATTGTCTTCTGAGCAGCACGGTAGCCCAGTGGAAAGGACTGGTGCTCTGCAGCATGGGAGTCCAGGGTTCTGATCCCACCATGGACGACATCTGCAAGGAGTTTGTATGTTCTCCCCGTGCTCAGATTGTCGGCCACCCATGCTCTAAAGACATACGATGGAGGTGCTGTGGTGTTACCTGTGTCTATTGGGTAAGCAGCTCCTGTCCTGTGTTTCTGAGGATTGGAAGAACATAAGAATTTATTGAAATGATATGGATAGAAGGGGGAAAATTTTTCCTAAGTCCCAAAAAGACTTTTTCACAGCTCAGCTTGTGCTGAGCTGCTTATATATACAAATCAATATGTTGCTAATTGTGTCAGAACATTAATCCAATCAGAATACTTGCCCAAAGGGGGGAGGCAGGCAAGCAGCCCTCCTGGATGCTGCACAGGAGACACATCATTAGCCACAGAACTTCCATCACTCGCCCTTACATGTATGTCTTTCGAGAATGGGAGGCCAACAATCTGAGCACGGGGAGAACATACAAACTCCTTGCAGATGTCGTCCATGGTGGGATCAGAACCCTGGACTCCCATGCTGCAGAGCACCAGTCCTTTCCACTGGGCTACCGTGCTGCTCGGAAGATAACCTTTGTCAAAGTCATTGATATTACTACCAGCACCTATTGGAAGATCAAGAAAAAAAAGAGCAGGTCCATTTGGAATTTCCCATGGCGGGATTAGAACCCAGAACTCCCATGCCGCAAAGCGCCTGTGCTTTCCACTGAGCCACCGTGCTGCTTAATATACTACTATGAGAAATTGCAAATGGACCTGCTTTAGTTTTTCCTAATCGTCCCGTTGGTGCTGGTAGTAATATCAATGACTTTGCCAAAAATTATTGTTAGAACAGCACGGTGGCTCAGAGGAAAGGAATGGTGCTTTGCAACATGGGAGTCCAGTGTTCAAATCCCACCATGGGAAATTGCAAATGGACTTGCTTTTTCTTCACTTGATCTTCCCATTGATGCTGGTAGTAATATCAATGACTCCGTCAAATGTAATCTTCGGAGCAGCACAGTAGCCCAGTGGAAAGGACTGGTGCTCTGCAGTATGGGAGTCCAGGGTTCTGATCCCACCATGGATGACATCTGCAAGGAGTTTGTATGTTCTCCCCGTGCTCAGATTGTCGGCCTCCCATTCTTGAAAGACATACATGTAAGGGTGAGTGATGGACGTACTGTGGCTAATAATGTGTCTCCTGAGCAGCATCCAGGAGGGCTGCTTGCCTGCCTCCCCCCTTTGGGCAAGTATCCTGATTGGATTAATGTTCTGACACAATTAGCAACAAATTGATTTGTATATAAGCAGCTCAGCACAAACTGAGCTGTGAAAAAGTCTTTTTGGGACTTAGGAAAAATTTTCCCCCTTCTATCCATATCATTTCAATAAATTCTTATGTTCCTCGAATCCTCAGAAACACAGGACAGGAGCTGCTTACCCAATAGACACAGGTAACACCACAGCACTTCCATTGTATGTCTTTAGAGCATGGGAGGCCGACAATGTGAGCACGGGGAGAACATACAAACTCCTTGCAGATGTCATCCATGGTTGGATTAGAACCCTGGACTCCCATGCTGCAGAGCACCAGTCCTTTCCACTGGGCTACCGTGCTGCTCAGAAGATAACTTTTGGGAAAGTCATTGATATTACTATCAGCACCAATGGGATGAGCAGGAAAAACTAAAGCAAGTCCATCTGCAGATTCCCATGGTGCGATTAGAACCCAGAACTCCCATGTCGCAAAGCGCCTGTGCTTTCCACTGAGCCACCGTGCTGCGTCAAATCCACCTTGAAAAAATTGCCAATGGATGTGCTATTGTTTTTCTTGACTTGATCTTCACATTGGTGCTGGTAGTAATATCAATGGCTTTGCCAAAAGATATCTACCGAGCAACACAGTGGTCCAGTGGAAAGCGCTGGTGCTCTACAACATGGGAGTCCAGGGTTCAAATCCCACCATGGGTAATTGTAAATGGTCCTGCTCTATGTTTTCCTGATCTTTTTTGGTGCTGGTAGTAATATCAATGACTTTGCCAAGGATTGTCTTCTGAGCAGCACGGTAGCCCAGTGGAAAGGACTGGTGCTCTGCAGCATGGGAGTCCAGGGTTCTGATCCCACCATGGACGACATCTGCAAGGAGTTTGTATGTTCTCCCCGTGCTCAGATTGTCGGCTACCAATTCTTGAAAGACATACATGTAAGGGCGAGTAATGGACGTGCTGTGGCTAATGATGTGTCTCCTGAGCAGCATCCAGGAGGGCTGCTTGCCCGCCTCCCCCCTTTGGGCAAGTATTCTGATTGGATTAATGTTCTAACACAATTAGCAACAAATTGATTTGTATATTAAGCAGCTCAGCACAAGCTGAGCTGTGAAAAAGTCTTTTTGGGACTTAGGAAAAATTTTTCTTCTATCCATATCATTTCAATAAATTCTTATGTTCCTCGAACCCTCAGAAACACAGGATTGGAGCTGCTTACCCAATAGACACAGGTAACACCACAGCACCTCCATTGTATGTCTTTAAAGCATGGGTGGCCACACACCTGAGCACGGGGAGAACATACAAACTCCTTGCAGATGTCGTCCATGGGGGGATTAGAACCCTGGACTCCCATGCTGCAGAGCACCAGTCCTTTCCACTGGGCTACCATGCTGCTCGGAAGACAAACCTTGGCAAACTAGTAAATATTACTACCAGCACCAATGGGATGAGCAGGAAAAATTAAAGCAAGGTCATCTGCAGATTCCCATGTTTGGATTAGAACCCAGAACTCCCATGTCGCAAAGCGCCTGTGCTTTCCACTGAGCCACCGTGCTGCTTCAAATCCACTTTGAAAAAATTGCCAATGGATGTGCTATTGTTTTTCTTGACTTGATCTTCTCATAGGTGCTGGTAGTAATATCAATGGCTTTGCCAAAAGTTATCTACTGAGCAACACAGTGGTCCAGTGGAAAGGACTGGTGCTCTACAACATGGGAGTCCAGTGTTCAAATCCCACCATGGATAATTGCAAATGGTCCTGCTCTACATTTTCTTGATCTTTTTTGGTGCTGGTAGTAATATAAATGACTTTGCCAAATATTGTCTTCTGAGCAGCACGGTAGCCCAGTGGAAAGGACTGGTGCTCTGCAGCATGGGAGTCCAGGGTTCTGATCCCACCATGGACGACATCTGCAAGGAGTTTGTATGTTCTCCCCGTGCTCAGATTGTCGGCCACCCATGCTCTAAAGACATACAATGGAGGTGCTGTGGTGTTACCTGTGTCTATTGGGTAAGCAGCTCCTGTCCTGTGTTTCTGGGGATTGGAGGAACATAAGAATTTATTGAAATGATATGGATAGAAGGGGGAAAATTTTTCCTAAGTCCCAAAAAGACTTTTTCACAGCTCAGCTTGTGCTGAGCTGCTTATAAACAAATCAATTTGTCAGAACATTAATCCAATCAGAATACTTGCCCAAAAGGGGAGGCAGGCAAGCAGCCCTCCTGGATGCTGCTCAGGAGACACATCATTAGCTGCAGTACGTCCATCACTGGCCCTTACATGTATGTCTTTCAAGAATGGGAGGCTGACAATCTGAGCACGGGGAGAACATACAAACTCCTTGCAGATGTCGTCCATGGTGGGATTAGAGCCCTGGACTCCCATGCTGCAGAGAACCAGTCCTTTCCACTGGGCTACCGTGCTGCTCAGAAAATAATTGTTGGCAAAGTCATTGATATTACTACCAGCACCAAGAAGTTTCAGGAAAATGTAGAGCAAGTCCATTTGCAATTTCCCATGGTGGGATTTGAACACTGGACTCCCATGTTGTAGTGCACCACTCCTTTCCACTGGACCACTGTGTTGCTCAGTAGCTAACTTTTGGCAAAGTCATTGATATTACTACCAGCACCTATGAGAAGATCAAGTCAAGAAAAACAATAGCAAATCCATTGGCAATTTATTCAAAGTGGATTTGAAGCAGCACGGTGGCTCAGTGGAAAGCACAGGCGCTTTGTGGTGTGGGAGTTCTGGGTTCTAATCCCAACATGGGAATCTGCAGATGGACCTGCTTTAGTTTTTCCTGCTCATCCCATTGGTGCTGGTAGTAATATCAATGACTCAGCCAAATGTTATTTTCCGAGCAGCATGGTAGCCCAGTGGAAAGGACTGGTGCTTTGCAGCATGGGAGTCCAGGGTTCCGATCCCCCCATGGACGACATCTGCAAGGAGTTTGTATGTTCTCCCCGTGCTCAGATTGTCGGCCTCCCATTCTTGAAAGACATACATGTAAGGGCGAGTGATGGACGTGCTGTGGCTAATGATGTGTCACCTGAGCAGCATCCAGGAGGGCTGCTTGCCTGCCTCCCCTTTTGGGCAAGTATTCTGATTGGATTAATGTTCTGACAAATTGATTTGTATATAAGCAGCTCAGCACAAGCTGAGCTGTGAAAAAGTCTTTTTGGGACTTAGGAAAAATTTTCCCCCTTCTATCCATATCATTTCAATAAATTCTTATGTTCCTCAAAAACACAGGACAGGAGCTGCTTACCCAATAGACACAGGGAACACCACAGCACTTCCACTGTATGTCTTTAGAGCATGGGTGGCCGACAATCTGAGCACGGGGAGAACATACAAACTCCTTGCAGATGTCGTCCATGGTGGGATCAGAACCCTGGACTCCCATGCTGCAGAGCACCAGTCCTTTCCACTGGGCTACCGTGCTGCTTGGAAGATAGTGTTTGTCAAAGTCACTGATGTTACTACCAGCACCAATAGGATGAGCAGGAAAAACTAAAGCAGATTCCCATGGTGGGATTAGAACCCAGAACTCCCATGCCACAACGCACCTGTGCTTTCCACTGAGCCACCGTGCTGCTTCAAATCCCACTATGAGAAACTGCAAGTGGACCTGCTTTAATTTTTCTTTACTTGATCTTCTCATAGATGCTGGTAGTAATATCAATGAGTTTGCAAAAGGTTGTTTTCTGAGCAGCACGGTAGCCCAGTGGAAAGGACTGGTGCTCTGCAGCATGGGAGTCCAGGGTTCTAATCCAGCCATGGACGACATCTGCAAGGAGTTTGTATGTTCTCCCCGTGCTCAGATTGTCGCCCTCCCATGCTCTAAAAACATACAGGTAGCGGCCAGTGATGGAAGTTCTGTGGTGTTACCTGTGTCAGCAGCTCCTATCCTGTATTTTGGAGGAACATCAGAATTTACTGAAGTGATATAGAGAGAAGGGGAAAATTCCAAAAATGTCCTTTTCACAGCTTGTGTTGAGCTGCTCATATACAAATCAATATGTTGCTAATTGTGTCAGAACATTAATCCAATCAGGATACTTGCCCAAAGGGGGGAGGCAGGCAAGCAGCCCTCCTGAATGCTGCACAGGAGACACATCATTAGCCACAGTACGTCCATCACTCACCCTTACATGTATGTCTTTCAAGAATGGGTGGCCGACAATCTGAGCACGGGGAGAACATACAAACTCCTTGCAGATGTCGTCCATGGGGGGATTTGAACCCTGGACTCCCATGCTACAAAGCACCAATCCTTTCCACTGGGCTACCGTGCTGCTCAGAAGATAACCTTTGTCGAAGTCATACATGTTACGACCAGCACAAATGGGAAGATCAGGAAAAGATAAAGCAGGGCCATTAGCACTTTCCATGGTGGGATTCGAACCCCAGACTCCCATGCTG
The DNA here is from genome assembly GCF_032444005.1 of Ranitomeya imitator. Classification (NCBI taxonomy): domain Eukaryota; kingdom Metazoa; phylum Chordata; class Amphibia; order Anura; family Dendrobatidae; genus Ranitomeya; species Ranitomeya imitator. The sequence continues at coordinate 132,436,587 of NC_091290.1, forward strand.
CAAAGCACCAGTCCTTTGCACTGAGGTACCGTGCTGCTCAGTAGATGATCTTTCTCAAAGGCATTGATATTACTACCAGCCCTTATGGGAAGATCAAGAAAAGCTAAAGCAGTTGCATTTTCAATATCCCATGGCGGAATTCGAACTCCAGTCTCCTATGCTGCAAAGCAACAGCACTTTCCACTGGACTACTGTGATGCTCGGAAGATAACTTTTGTCAAAGTCATTGATATTACTACCAGCACCAATGGAAAGATCAGGAAAAACTAGAGAAGGTCCATTTGCATGGTCCATACATGGTGAGATTAGAACCCTAGTCTCACATGCTGCTAAGCACCAGTGCTTTCCAACGGGATACTGTGCTGCTCAGAAAACAATTTTTGACAAAGTCATTGATATTACTACCAGCAGTAATGGAAAGCTCAGGAACCTGTATAATGGAAAGATGAGACCTGTGTGTCATCTCCTCCTGTATATAGTGTATACCTGTGAGTCATCTCCTCCTGTATATATTATATACCTGTGTGTCATCTCCTCCTGTATATAGTGTATACCTGTGTGTCATCCCCTCCTGTATATAGTATTTACCTATGTGTCATCTCCTGTATATAGTATATACCTGGGTGTCATCCTTGTATATAGTATATAGCTGTGTGTTATCTCCTCCTGTATATAGTATATTCCTGTGTGTCATCTCCGTCTGTGTATAGTATATACCTGTGTGTCATCTCCTGTATATATTATATACCTATATGTCATCTCCCCTGTATATAGTATATAGCAGTATGTCATCTCCCCTGTATATAGTATATACCTGTGTGTCATCTCCTCCTGTATATAATGTATACCTGTGTGTCATCTCCTCCTGTATATAGTATATACCTGTGTTTCATCTCCTCCTGTATATAGTATATACCTTTGTGTCATCTCCTCCTGTGTATAGTATATACCTGTGTGTCATCTCCCCTGTATATATTATATATGTGTGTTATCTGCTCCTGTATCTATATTTATAATTGCCTAAGGGTTTTTCCGTCTGTCTGTCTGTCCTGGAAATCCCGGCTCTCTGATTGGTCGAGGCCGCCAGGCCTCGACCAATCAGCAACGGGCACAGCGACGATGATGTCATAATGGTTGCCATGGCAACGATGATGTCATAAAGGTTGCCTCGACCAATCAGCGACGGGCACAGTCTGCCGCGAATTCTGGAATCATCATTGTCCATATACTACGGGGACATGCATATTCTAGAATACCCGATGCGTTAGAATCGGGCCACAATCTAGTATAGTATATTCCTGTGTGTCATCTCCCCTGTATATAGTATATTCCTGTGTGTCATCTCCTCCTGTATATAGTATATATCTGTGTGTATTCTCCTCCTGTATATAGTATATTCCTGTGTGTCATCTCCCCTGTATATAGTATATACCTGTGTGTCATCTCTTCCTGTATATCTATATATATAATTGCCTAAGGGTTTTTCCGTCTGTCTGTCTGTCTGTCTGTCTGTCTGTCCTGGAAATCCGGGTCTCTGATTGGTCGAGGCCTGGCATCGACGTAGAAATCCCGCGTCTCTGATTGGTCGAGGCCGCCAGGCCTCGACCAATCAGCAACGGGCACAGCGACGATGATGTCATAAAGGACGTAGACATCCCGCGTCTCTGATTGGTCGAGGCCGCCAGGCCTCGACCAATCAGCATCGGGCACAGCGACGATGATGTCATAAAGGTTGCCATGGCGACGAAAATGTAATAAAGGTTACCTCGACCAATCAGCGACGGGCACAGTCTGCCGCGAATTCTGGAATCATCATTGTCCATATACTACGGGGGCATGCATATTCTAGAATACCCGATGCGTTAGAATCGGGCCACAATCTAGTAGTATATACCTGTGTGTCATCTCCTACTGTATATAGTATATACCTGTGTGTCATCTGCTCCTGTATATAGTAAATACCTGTGTGTCATCTGCTCCTGTACATAATATATACCTGTGTGTCATCTTCTCCTGTATATAGTATATACCTGTGTCATCTGCTCCTGTATATAGTATACTAGATGGTGGCCCGATTCTAACGCATCGGGTATTCTAGAATATGCATGTCCACAGTCACGTAGTATATTGCCCAGTTACGTAGTATATTGCCCAGCCACGTAGTATATTGCCCAGTCACTTAGTATATTGCCCAGTCACGTAGTATATTGCCCAGCCACGTAGTATATTGCCCAGCCACGTAGTATATAGCAGAGCCACGTAGTATATTGCCCAGCCACGTAGTATATTGCCCAGTCACGTAGTATGTTGCCCAGCCACGTAGTATATTGCCCAGCCACGTAGTATATAGCAGAGCCACGTAGTATATTGCCCAGTTACGTAGTATATTGCCCAGTCACGTAGTATATTGCCCAGCCACGTAGTATATTGCCCAGCGACGGAGTATATTGTCCAGCCACGTAGTATATTGCCCAGTCACGTAGTATATTGCCCAGCCACGTGGTATATTGCCCAGCCACATAGTATATTGTCCAGCCACATAGTATATTGCCCAACACAGAGCCAGGTAGTATAGAGACTTAAAAAACGAATAAACATATACTCACCTTCCGAAGGCCCGTTGGAAGTCCTGCTATACTCACCCTCCGCCGCCTTTTCCGCTCCTATGGACGCTCCTGGGACCGCGCCATTGCAAGCGCCATCTTCCGCTCTCAGGGCTGGTGTGAGCAGGACCTTTGATGACGTCGTGGTCACATGACCGTGACGTCACGGCAGGTCCTTGTCGCACACCAGCCCTGAGACGGGAGCGGAAGCTGCCGCTTGCAATGGAGCGGTCCCGGGAGCGTGGAGAGGAGCGAGAAAGGCGGCGGAGGGCGAGTATAGCAGGTTTTTTGGTTTTTTTAAATTATTTTTAACATGACATTTTTACTATTGACGCTACATAGGCAGCATCAATACTAAATAGTTGGGGACACACAGGGTTAATAGCAGCGGTAACGGAGCGTGTTACACCGCGGGCCGTTACCGCTGCCATTAACCCTGTGTGAGCGGTGAGTGGAGGGGATTACGGAGCAGGCGCCGGGCAGTGAGTGCAGGGGAGTAGGGGAGGGACTAATCGGACTGTGGCCGTCGCTGATTGGTTGCGGCAGCCATGACGGGCAGCTGCCGAGATCAATCAGCGAACGAATAACCGTGACAGAATGACAGACAGACAGACGGAAGTACCCCTTAGACAATTATGTATATAGATACCTGTGTGTCATCTCCTCCTGTATACAGTATATACCTGTGTGTCATCTCCGCTATATATGGTATATACCTGTGTGTCATCTCTTCCTGTATATAGTATATACCTGTGTGTCATCTCCTCCTGTATATAGTTTATACCTGTGTGTCCTCTTCCCCTGTATATAATATATACCTGTGTGTCATCTCCTCCTGTATATAGCATATACCTGTATGTCATCTCCCCTGTATATAGTATATAGCTGTGTGTCATCTCCCCTGTATATAGTATATACCTGTGTGTCATCTCCTCCTGTTTATAGTATATACCTGTACAGTTGTGGCCAGAAGTATTGACACCCTTGCAATTCTGTCAGATAATACTCCCGTTTCTTCCTGAAAATGATTGCAATCACAAATTCTTTGGTATTATTATCTTCATTTAATTTGTCTTAAATGAAAAAAACACAAAAGGGAATGAAGCAAAAAGCAAATCATTGATCATTTCACACAAAAATCCAAAAATGGGCCAGACAAAAGTATTGGCACCCTCAGCCTAATACTTGGTTGCACAACTTTTAGCCAAAATAACTGCGACCAACCGCTTCCGGTAACCATCAATGAGTGTCTTACAATGCTCTGCTGGAATTTTAGACCATTCTTCTTTGGCAAACTGCTCCAGGGCCCTGATATTTGAAGGGTGCCTTCTCCAAACTGCCATTTTTAGATCTCTCCACAGGTGATCTATGGGATTCAGGTCTGGACTCATTGCTGGCCACCTTAGAAGTCTCCAGTGCTTTCTCTCAAACCGTTTTCTAGTGATTTTTGAATTGTGTTTTGGGTCATTGTTCTGCTGGAAGACCCATGACCTCTGAGGGAGACCCAGCTTTCTCACACTGGGCCCTACATTACGCTGCAAAATTTGTTGGTAGTCTTCAGACTTCATAAGGCCATGCACACGGTCAAGCAATCCAGTGCCAGAGGCAGCAAAGCAACCCCAAAACATCAGGGAACCTCCGCCATGTTTGACTGTAGGGACCGTGTTCTTTTCTTTGAATGCCTCTTTTTTTCTCCTGTAAACTCTATGTTGATGCCTTTGCCCAAAAAGCTCTACTTTTGTCTCATCTGACCAGAGAACATTCTTCCAAAACGTTTTAGGCTTTTTAAGGTAAGTTTTGGCAAACTCCAGCCTGGCTTTTTTATGTCTCGGGGTAAGAAGTGGGGGTCTTCCTGGGTCTCCTACCATACAGTCCCTTTTCATTCAGACGCCAACGGATAGTACGGGTTGACACTGTTGTACCCTCGGACTGCAGGGCAGCTTGAACTTGTTTGGATGTTAGTCGAGGTTCTTTATCCAACATCCGCACAATCTTGCGTTGAAATCTCTTGTCAATTTTTCTTTTCCGTCCACATCTAGGGAGGTTAGCCACAGTGCCATGGGCTTTAAAGGGAACCTGTCACCTGAATTTGGCGGGACTGGTTTTGGGTCATATGGACGGAGTTTTCGGGTGTTTGATTCACCCTTTCCTTACCTGCTGGCTGCATGCTGGCCGAAATATCGGATTGAAGTTCATTCTCTGTCCTCCGTAGTACACACCTGCGCAAGGAAAGATTGCGCCCACACACACACACACACATATATATATATATACATATATATATATATATATATACACAGTACAGACCAAAAGTTTGGACACACCTTCTCATTTAAAGATTTTTCTGTATTTTCATGACTATTAAAATTGTACATTCACACTGAAGGCATCAAAACTATGTATTAACATGTGGAATTATATACTTAACAAAAAAGTGTGAAACAAATGAAAATATGTCTTATATTCTAGGTTCTTCAAAGTAGCCACGTTTTGCTTTGATTACTTCTTTGCACACTCTTGGCATTCTCTTGATGAGCTTCAAGAGGTAGTCACCGGGAATGGTTTTCACTTCACAGGTGTGCCCTGTCAGGTTTAATAAGTGGGATTTCTTGCCTTATAAATGGGGTTGGGACCATCAGTTGTGTTGTGCAGAAGTCTGGTGGATACACAGCTGATAGTCCTACTGAATAGACTGTTAGAATTTGTATTATGGCAAAAAAAAGCAGCAAAGTAAAGAAAAACGAGTGGCCATCATTACTTAAGAAATGAAGGTCAGTCAGTCTGAAAAATTGGGAAAACTTTGAAATTGTCCCCAAGTGCAGAGGCAAAAACCATCAACCGCTACAAAGAAACTGGCTCACATGAGGACCGCCCCAGGATAGGAAGACCAAGAGTCACCTCTGCTTCTGAGGATAACTTTATCCGAGTCACCAGCCTCAGAAATCGCAGGTTAACAGCGGCTCAGATTAGAGACCAGGTCAATGCCACACAGAGTTCTAGCAGCAGACACATCTCTACAACAACTGTTAGGGCTTGTTTTCACTTGCGAGGAACACGTCCGTGTCTCGCATGTGGAAACGAAGCTCTGGTGCCGGCACTGTGGAGCGGAGCGTGCGGCCGCATAGGAACACATGGAGCTGCACGCTCCGCTCCAGAGTGCCGTCACCAGAGCTTCGTTTCCACATGCGAGACACGGACGTGTTCCTCGCAAGTGAAAACAAGCCCTTAAGAGGAGACTTTGTGCAGCAGGCCTTCATGGTAAAATAGCTGCTAGGAAACCACTGCTGAGGACAGGCAACAAGCAGAAGAGACTAGTTTGGGCTAAAGAACACATGTGTTAATTCATAGTTTTGATGCCTTCAGTGTGAATTTTCAATTTTCATAGTCATGAAAATACAGAAAAATCTTTTAAATTAGAAGGTGTGTCCAAACTTTTGGTCTGTACTGTGTGTATATAATATATATATATATATATATATATATATATATATATATATATATATATATATAATCGTCTAAGGGTCACTTCCATCTGTTTGTCTGTCTGTCATGGAAATCCAGCGTCGCTGATTGGTCGCGGCCGGCCGCGACCAATCAGCGGCTGGCACAGTCCGGCCGCGAATTCGCCCTTCCCTACTCCCCTCCAGTCAGTGCCCCCATAGGGGTGTTGCACTCGGTTAACGCTGCTATTAACGCTGTGTGACCAACTTTTTACTATTGATGCTGCCTATGCAGCATCAATAGTAAAAAGATCTAATGTTAAAAATAATAAAAAAATCATTATATTCTCACCTTCCGGCGCCTTTCCCGCTTCTCGCGACGCTGCGGTCCCAAGAATCCATTGCGGCAATGACCAGAGATGATGGACATCATCACGTGTTATTGCCGCAATGCATTACTGGGAACGGAGCGTGTCGCGAGGAGCATCGCTAAACACCTGAGCTGGATCCGGGAACCGCCGGAAGGTGAGTATCTAACTAATTTTTATTTTAATTTTTTCTTTAACGGATATGGTGCCCACATTGCTATATACTGCGTGGGCTGTGCTATATACTACATCTCTGTGCTATATACTACGTGGGCTGTGTCATATACTACGTGGCTGTGTTATATACTTCGTAGGCTGTTATATACTACGTAGGCTGTGTTATATACTACATAGGCTGTGCTATATACTGCGTGGGCTGTGCTATATGCTACGTGGGCTGTGCTATATACTACTCTACATATTCTAGATTACCCGATGCGTTAGAATCGGGCCACCATGTAGTATATATGTATATATATATATTTTTTTTTTTTACTTGCAGTACCCTATTGCAGCCTCCAGGTGGTACTGTGTGCACTATAATTATCCAGAAGAGTCAGGTCCGGTTTATGGCATCACGATCAGTCCCGTCTACTCAACTTTAAGGGCGCAATTTGGGACATTTAACAATCTAAATAATTTGGCACGTGTAATGTTTATGTTTTTTAAAATACCAGGACTGCAGTACAAACTATAGAAACCAAAATATGAGAAAATTCCCAAGTCTTGATTCGCATTTTTGGACGAGCACTGAACTTGTAAATGTGGCCATTCTGAGCTTATAAAACCAGTTTATGTACTGTACTGTCTGGCATGTCACTTTATTTTTTTTTTTTTTTTACTTAAAATCATTTTTGCAATTGGGTTTCATAAAAATTTTTTTGCACCATTCGCCTCCTATAGCTTCTGTATTGCCCACTATTACTGGCTGCAGAATGAGTTAACTGAGAATCCGTCAGCGAGCTAGTTTTGACAGTTCAATGGGGGAGGTTCCTCTTTTTTTTTTTCTGACGGGGCATTTTTTTTAGCTTATCTCAGCTGATTCATGACCACATTTAATGTTGGACGTGCAGGAATACAAGAAGCCTGCAATAGCCAAATATTTAATTAAACTAAATTAAAAAGGTAGAAAATGGTTTGCCTTAAATATATACATTTAGGTAGGAAAAAAACGGAGGTGTAATGGTTTTTAGTCTGTGTTTTGGATAAAATCTCTATGTATAATTGTGCATTATGGGAGCTATTGTTGATGTTTCTGCCAGCAAAGTGCTAAATGCAGCTTTGGGTGTGAGTAGAGTGAGTCTGCTTTGTTTATCTGATGTGGAGTTACTGAAGATTATAATACGGGATGTAAGAAAAAAAAATTAAAAATTCTTCTGTCTCCTGCAGCCTCTGGATCATGAAGCGGACGCCATGCATAACCTGAGTGTGTTTGCCGAGAATGAAGCCCCACTTCTCCCCTCCGTCCCCCGCACATCCCGCTCTCGAGCCCGGATAAAGGTCATTGTAAAAAACCTAAACGAACCCCCCGTCTTTCCAGAGAACCCCATGATGGTGAGAGTGAAGGAGAGGATTGACCCAGGCAGCGTTATTGGCACCATCACTGCAAAGGATCCAGACGTCAGTCTGTCCCAGGACATTCGGTGAGATGACGATTGTAGCGGGACTTCGCCATATTTCCTCCTACCAGTGAGCGAAGGAATCCCATCATACTTGCTGGATAGACAGTCATATAGAGGGGTCCATATTAGAAAAACCATGGCTGCTTTCTTCCAAAAACAGCGCCGCACACATTCATTTCAGTAAAACCAAGAACTACACTTATTTTTTTATTAAGAAACCAGTCATGTTTCTTCCCCTTCCAGGAGTATTTTAACTGTTGCAAGTGATGGGAAATCATTTAATGATAGAACCCTTGGGATCCTCAATAATTGGAAGAATTCCTGGACTGCACCCTTTCGCAGCAGCACTCAGGACCACCTTTACGTGGATCCGCATGGCCGTTAGTACCACTGTGCAGGGGGGATACAGCAATGGAGTCCCTTCTTTCTTAGGAATGTTGAAAGTCTGCCCCCTACTGATTATTTAAAGGGTTATCTGGTGCCCCTCACATGGGCATTGAGAGGGGCTACAGGACAGATATACTATACTAATAGAATAGGTGGCAGGGCGGCGATACCTGGCCATCAGCATCTCCGTGCTATGTCCTCAGTAACAGGTGGTAATACCCTTCTAAGGGTAAAATCATTTCATCATTTCCTTATGGACAAGAAAAAAAAAAGTTGTAAAGAATCTTTTTAGACTTTTCTATCGTTTATTGAAATTTCTTTTCATAAGGATGTTGCGATTTTTAGTGCAAAAAAAAAAAAAAGTAGGGTACAACCCTATCTGCATCAACTGTTAAAAGCCACCTGAAGGATTTTTACCGTCAAGTTAGGAAATGAATGATATAGTTATTTGTATGGAGAAATGGCATCAACTTTCCCAGGATCCTGAATGGCAGACTTGCCTAATGATACATTACTTTGGGAATACATGACGTGCTGATCGGCTTCTTAATAACTTCATATTTTTTTCAGATATTCATTGGTTTCTGACCCTGCAAACTGGCTGCTTGTAGACGTTCAGTCTGGACAAATTGGGACCAGATACAGCATGGACCGGAAGTCGCCGTTTCTGGAGAGAGGGTGGTACACGGCTCTGATCACGGCTGCGGATAATGGTGAGAGTGGGTATACTTATAATGTGGTGTATGGATGTAATATACTGGTGTGGGACTGGAGATCTACACTCATAAAGAGAGGCCTATTGGGTCCTGCTGGGATCTTTAGTTCAACCCCTGCAAGATTGTTGAAGTGTATGTTATCAAGTTGATGGATGCGAGTCCTAAGAATCGCCTTCTACCTCCCCGCATCCGTGGCTCTTCTTCTGATTAGCATTGTTGTGGCATGACGTTGTGCAAATCCGGATTATCAAAAGGCGAGCGGCAGCTGCCATGAGCAAAGAGGCAATTACCAGTATTCTATAGCTTATTATATGTTCATGTCGCCATTTGTGTATTTCAGCTGTGCCCCCACTGAGCTCTACAGGAACGCTCTCTGTGGAGGTGATAGAGCTGAACGACCACGCTCCAGCAGTGTGGCAGCATTCTGCGGAGCTGTGCAGCAGTCCACACCATGGTCAGGGAATATTGCTGAGCGCCACGGACGAGGATATGCCACCCCAGTCACACCCGTTCCACTTCCAGCTGGATCAATCCTCCATAGCCCTCACCCTGAACTGGAGCATCAGCGAGGTTAATGGTAAGTGGGGGAAAAAGTCATCTACGTCATAGCTTTGCAAATTTAGACCACAACCCTGGCTTTAGTGTTTAGGTAGAGGCCGCCATTTCTTCTTGTCGGTGGAAATGTGAGATTATTTTGGAGTGAGTGTTTGTACAGCGATTTCTCGGAGTTGGCAGTCAGTTTGCTACTTCAAAAGGTCAGAACAAAGAGTCCTGCAAAATACCTAAGTTCTGCTTAGTAAAGCATGTCTCCCCCTCCTTAGATACCCATGCCATGCTGGAACTACTCAACGAGGTGGAAGAAGGAGCGTACACCCTGCCCTTGCTGGTGTCAGACTCCGGTGACCCACCCTTGGCACAGCTGCACATGCTGAACGTGTCTGTCTGTCGCTGTGATGCTGTGGGCATCTGTCATGGCAGCGCAGCAGCTCTCTTCAGCTCCGGAGCGGGCATCAGCCTAAGTGCCCTCATCATTATACTGAGCAGCGTGGCCCTGGTATTGGGTAAGTCTGAAGAAACATGCCCAGTCACTTATTTAGTGCTGGCTTAACGTGATGGCTCACATATTACTTTCTGCGCCAGTCTGGATGTCGGCCATTGTCATTCCTTTACAATAGCAGTGTAAGGATTAGTGAAGCTTAGTGACCGGCAGCTGCATTTTCACAAAAAAAACCCATTGTATTCCCCCAAATTAATTTCTTGAAATCATATCGGTAAGAATGAAACAGACAAATTGTACAGCAGTGTATTTAATCATGTAACGTGGCACATTCAGGCTGCAGAATGATTTTACACAAACAGGTCTCCATATATACAGAGGCATCTCACAACATTAGAATATCATCAAGAAGTTAATTTATTTCACTTCTTCAATACAAAAAGTGATACTCATATTATATAGAGTCATTACAAACAGAGGGAACCATTTCACACATTTACTTCTGTTCATGTTGATGATTATGGCTTACAACCAATGAAAACCCAGAAGTCATTATCTCAGTAAATTAGAATACTTTATAACACCAGCTTGAAAAATAAGGTTTTTAAAATCTGAAGTGTTGGCCTACTGAAATGTATGATCAGTAAATGCACTCACTCTTTGGTCAGGTCTCCTTCTGCATCAATTACTACATCAATGTGGCGTGGCATTGAGGCGATCAGCCTGTGGCACTGCTGAGGGGTTATGGAAGCCCAGGTTGCTTTGATAGCAGCCTTCAGCTCGTCTGCCTTGTTGGGTCTGGTGTTTCATCTTCCTCTAGACAATACTCCATACATTCTCTATGGGGTTAAGGTCAGGGGAGTTTGCTGCCAGTCAAGTACAGTGATACTGATGTTTGTAAACCAGGTATTGGTACTTTTGGCAGTGTGGAGAACCCAAGTCCTGCTGGAGAATGAAATTTCCATCTCCAATAAGCTTGCCGGCAGAGGGAGCATGAAGTGCTCTAAAATTTACTAGTAGACGGCTGCACAAACAGTGGACAGTTTTAACACAGTAGACCTACACCAGCAGATGACATGGCTCCCCAAACCATCACTGATTGTGGAAGCTTCACACTAGACCTCCAGCAGCTTGGATTGTGGCCTCCACTCTTCCTCCAGACTCTGGGACCTGGATTTTTAAGGTCTAGTGTGAAGTTTTCTTTATCAGTGATGATTTGGGGAGCCATGTCATCTGCTGGTGTAGGTCCACTGTATTTTGATTTGATTTTTACCCCAATGGAGAAAAAAAAAAAAAGCTCAGGTTTCCTGTACCAAGAATGGGAACCTCAGATATAACGCTATAAACAAATCTAAAACTCATGAGATACAACCCATGATAAAAAAAAAAAAAAAACACGTGCAAATACTTTACACTAAGTAAATAGCAATAGCAGTGTACTTAGTTGACACTTTAGACAAAAAAAAAAAGCATAAGAGCCATCCCTCCACAACAAGGTGACACAATAGAGATGGTCCTCTCTCGAATTTTACATAAAGCCTCTGTATGTGCCAGCAGGCCTCAATAGACGGGGACAGAGTAGGACCCAGACCTGACTATTCAGACACCATGCCGGATGAAAGCTATATAATCTAAATGCATGTCATCTATTGAGGCCGGCAGCACAGGGAGAGGTTTTTACTAGAGTTGAGAGAATTTGATTGGGTCCCTGCTTATTCGGTAAGGTGTAGTGCTTGTCATAAGCTGCAGAGGAAACCTGGATACATGGAGCGTCGGTTGCTCAGCTGTCCGGCGCAGAAGCTCCAGGTGTCTCGGCTGTGTCACAGTCACAACACACAGGCTCTCCCCATGCATGCGCTGTGAAACAGCCGAGACACATGCAGCCGCCGCTCCGGACAGCTGATCAGCCACAGCTCCATGTATCCGGGTTTCCTCTGCAGCTTATTCAACAGCACTATAGCTTACCGAATAAGCAGGGACCCAATCAAATACGCTCAACTCTAGTTTTCACATTAGAGAGGACCATCCCAATGTGTGCACCTTGTTGTGGCGGGATAGCTTTTACATTGTTTTGATAAAAAAAAAATATTGTGTTAACCCAGTACTGTATGGTATTTACATGCACTGTTTACTTCCTGCAGGGTATTTGCTCATTTTGTTTTTATTCTAGGTTATGTTTGTTAATGGCTGCAGCGTGAAGGTGCTCCTACACAGTGCACTTACCAGGTGCATCTCAAATTTAGAATATCAAAACGTTACTTTATTTCAGTTCTTCCATACAAAAAGTGAAACTCATTATATAGAGTCATTTCAAACAGAGGGATCTATTTAACGTGTTTATTTCTGCTAATGTTGATTATGGCTTACAGCTAATGAGAAACCGAAAGTCATTGTCTCAGTAAATTAGAATACTTTATAACATCAGCTTGAAAAATTATTTTAGAATCCGAAATGTTGGCCTACTGAAATGTATGTTCAATAAATGTCCTTAATACTTGGTTGGGGCTGCTTTTGCATCAATGCGGCGTAGCATGGGGGTGATCAGCCTGTGGCACTGCTGAGGGGTTATGGAAGCCCAGGTTGCTTTGATAGTAGCCTTCAGCTCATCTGCATTGTTGGATCAGGTGTCTCTTATCTTCCTCATGACAATACTCCATAGATTCTCTATAGGGTTAAGGTCGGGCGAGTTTGCTGCCAATGAAGCACAGTGATTGTGTTTGTAAACCAGGTATTGGTGCTTTTTGCCAGTGTGGACAGGTGCCAAGTCCTGCTGAAAAATGAAATCTCCGTCTCCAAAAAGCTTGTTGGCAGAGGGAAACATGAAGTGCTCTAAAAATTTCCTGGTAGACGGCTGCGCTGACTTTGGTCTTGATAAAACACAGTGGACCTACACCAGCAGATGACATGGCTCCCCAAACCATCACTGATTGTGGACACTTCACTCTAGACCTTGGAAATCAAGGTCCCAGAGTCTGAAGAGGCCACAATCCAAGCTGCTTGAGGTCTAGTGTGAAGTTTCCACAATCAGTGATGGTTTGGGGAGCCATGCCATCTGCTGGTGTGGGTCCACTGTGTTTTTCATCAAGACCAAAGTCAGCTCAGCCGTCTACCAGGACATTTTAGAGCACTTCATGCTCCCTCTGCCGACAAGCTTTTTGGAGATGGAAATGTCATTCTCCAGCAGGACTTGGCGCCTGTCCACACTGCCAAAAGTACCAATACCTGGTTTACAAACAGTATCACGGTGCTTGATTGGCAGTAAACTCACCTGACCTTAACCTCAGAGAATCTATGGGGTATTGTCAAGAGGAAGATGAGAGACCAGACCCAACAATGCACACGAGCTGAAGGCTGCCATCAAAGCAACCTGGGCTTCCATAACCCCTCAGCAGTGCCACAGTCTGATCACCTCCATGCCACGCCACACTGATGCATTAATTGATGCAAAAGGAGCCCAGACCAAGTATTGAATGCATTTACTGAACATACATTGCAGTAGGCCAACATTACAGGTTTTAAAATCATTTTTCAAGCTGATGTTATAAAGTATTCTAAGATAATGACTTTTGGGTTTTCATTGGCTGTAAGCCATAATCATCAACATTAACAAATATAACACTCAAATAGATCACTCTGTAATGACTATGTATAATATAAGAGATTAAATTTTTGTATTGAAGAACTGAAATAAATTAACTATTTGATGATATTCTAATTTTGTGAGAAGCCCCCATGTGCTCCAGCTCATTTATTTTGTTTTACTCACTAAATACAGGTTCACAAATGCTACATTACACAAGATCCGTGACCAGATCAGACCTATACATAACGTATACATCTAATTAATGCCCACATTATTTGTTGCAGTCCTCGCTGTGCTGCTTCTCCTGTTTCGCTGCACGGCTAGTAGCACGGCACAGAAGGGGTTACTGTGCGAATCGGAGGACGACATACGGGACAATATCTTCAATTACAATGAGCAGGGAGGTGGAGAAGAAGACCAGGTACCGGAGTGCATTAAAAACATGTTAAATGGGTTCTGGCCGCCCAAACTGACAGCATAAACGCAAGAATCACACCTTCAGTTTCTGCAGAGATCACAACCCCAAGGCCCCGATTCATCAAATCTGTCGTAAAACACTTTGGAAATTTTCAAAAATGTTAGTATTCTTATGCCAGTTACAGGCAGATCTGGGGCAACGGTCCCCATCAAATTCTTTAGAATCAGAGCACCATACTTATTTTGTCAGAGGGAACCCGACAGCTGATACATGCTGCCCCACGACAGGTGCTTGTGTGACTAGTCTGAGGATCCCGGGCTGCGTCATCTCATCCTACTTCCCTTTCGTGACTGTCTCCCTATGCGTGCATACGGTGAGACCTGCCATTGTAGGGGGGCAGGGAGAAGTTACTGGGGTCGGTCCTCTAGGACTAGTCACCCTAGTGGCCGATGTGACACGCTGGCCCAACCATGCATCTGCAAGTAGGTTTCTTTTAATTGCCCTCTCCATTCTGCAGAAACAGAAGGTGCGTTTATTCAGTTTTCCACCTGCCTATGTGCTTGGTTTATACTTTATAACAATACTGATCTCACACAGGATGCCTATGACATGAACAGTCTCAGGAACCCCACCATGGCAGTGCCACCATCACCCCGCTTCAAGCCTCCAATCCGGAGAGATGCTCCGTACAGTCAGACACTTCCCCGCTATCCCCGAAGACCCTCGGACAAACCTTCTGAGATTGCAGACTTTATACAAGATGTGAGTTGTTGGGTTTTATCATTTGCATCCTTCTGGTGCCTTGTGATTGCGCTGTAACCACTATTCTTCATCGCATCTGTAGGGACTGCAGACGGCAGATTCGGACCCCAGTGTTCCCCCATATGACACCGCACTCATTTACGACTATGAAGGAGAGGGGTCAGTGGCAGGGACCCTGAGCTCCATCTTATCTAGCGACGATGACAGTGACCAAGATTATGACCACTTGCAGGAGTGGGGTCCACGCTTCCGCCGGCTGGCAGACATGTATGGTAAGCAGTGACTCATGACGGCGGCTCTCCATGAAGAGACTATAAATCCTCTGTCCTATGCTGGAGACATTACACCAGTCTGGAGATCAGAAAGTAGAAACTTCACTGAAGAAGATTTTCCACAGCAATCCCAGTGTATATATTAATGGTTTGGAAATGTGCCATTTTTGAGATACTGTTGGTCTCCATGGTCCACGTGTAAATGTTAGACAGAACGGTTTACTTATTTATGGAGCGACAAGCGAGCGGGACCAGGAGGGGTAGGGTGATGTGGACAGAAGACGTGGCCGATTGCAAAATTTCTAGGCTTCTTTCTGCAGCAGAAAGTTTGGATCAGGGGGCCGATAAACGAGAGACCCTGTTATTAATGCTGAGGACTAATACATAATGGAGGGTCCCTGGCAGGAAGAGCAGAAGTGCTGCTTGGACGTCATTACACCTCGATGGAAACGGGTTGGTGGTTTTACATTTTGGGAAACTTCCTGATAATTCCACATTTTATACATGTAATAAAAATCACTTTGTGGCAGTAGTTTGTGAGAAGGAACGATTCCTGGCGTTTAATCATTGGTCAGAGCTTTATTATCATGCACATTTTTAGACTTCGTTCTAATCATTTTCTTTGTAGCACTTGCCAGCCGGGCATAGTTATCCGGGTTGTAGTCGGCACGGGGCTTGCCATGGGAAAGCAGCGGCACTGCGTCCTGAGTGGCTTGTAAGAGGAGCGGAGGACGGCGCAGGCCTTCTCCGTGTCTCAGCGTGTCCGGGAGACCTTTCCTTTTAGTTTCTGGCAGTAGGAGAAGACTCAGGACTGATAAGATGCAGAAGGAGGATAAGACAACATGGTGCAGGAAGTAACCAGATCTCTGCTGAAGGATGATGATTGGAAGAGAAGCTCGGCCCAACATACTGAGCCCCAGAATAACGCCCAGGCCAGAACCCCTAGAGGCAAGATGGAAAACAGGATTAATATTACATTGATTTAATACACACACCTTAGAGGCTATAAGCTCCTGGCCATAGGAGGTAGTATTGAGAAGGTATAGCATGTAAGGCGATGTTCATATCAATGGCCTCTGATGGACATATAAGCCAGGAAAAGATCCTGACATATGCGTTCAACAGAGGTATCAGACAAAGATCATGCAATTGTCACCCATAGGGTCCCATATTTAAGATACTTGTAATACAGTTGTGCTCTAAAGTTTACATACCCCGGCAGAATTTTTGCTTACTTGGCCTTTTTTCAGAGAATATGAATGATCACACCAAAACTTTTTCTCCACTCATGGTTAGTGGTTGGGTGAAGCCATTTATTGTCAAACTACTGTTTTCTCTTTTTAAAATCATAATGACAACCTAAAACATCCAAATGACCCTGATCAAAAGTTCACATACCCTGGTGATTTTGGCCTGATAACATGCACAGAAGTTGACACAGATGGGTTTGAATGGCTACTAAAGGTAAAATCCTCACCTGTGACGTGTGTGTGTGTGCGTGCGTGCACGCATAAAAGCGGAGTGAATTTCTGGGATCCAGACAGACTCTTGCATCTTTCATCCAGCCACTGATGTTTCTGGATTGTGAGTCATGGGGCAAGCAAGAGAATGGTCAACGAATCTATGGGAAAAGGTAGTTGAACTGTACAAAACAGGAAAGGGATACAAAAATATATCCAAGGAATTGATAATGCCAGTCAACAGCGTTCAAACTAGGATTAACAAATGGAAAATCAGGGGCTCTGTAAAAACAACAGTCAGGTAGACCAGCAAAAATGTCATCCAGAACTGCCAGGAAAATTGTTCACGATGTAAAAAAAAAAAAAAAACCACAAGTAACATTAGCTGAAATACAGGACTAAGTAGCGGTGCAGCCGTTTCAAGTTGCACAATAAGGAGGCACTTGAAGAAAAACGGGCAGCATGGTCGAGTGCCAGAAGAAAGCCTTTACTGTGCAAATGCCACAAAGTATCTCCTCCTACAATATACAAAACAGCAAAGACAAGCCTCAAAACTTCTGGAACAAGGTCATTTGGAGTGACAAGACCAAAATTTAACTTTTTGGCCACAACCATAAACATTATTACATTTGGAGAGAGCTCAACAAGGCCTATGATGAAACACACACCATTCCTACTGTAAAGCACGGAGGTGGATTGCGGATGTTTTGGGTATGTGTGAGCTACAAAGGCACAGGAAACTTGTTCAAAGTTGAAGGAAAGATGAATGCGGCATGTTATCAGCAAATACTGGAAGCAAATTTGCAATCAGCCCAGAAACGGTGAATGGGATGTACTAGGACGTTTCAAAGTGACAATAAAACAAAAAACAAGGCCAAGTCGACCTGTCATTGGCTACTTCAGAACAAAGTGAAGGTTCTGGAGTGGCCATCTCAGTCTCCTGACCTCAATATCATTGAGCCACTCTGGGGAGATCTCAAGCACGCAGTTCATGCTAGACAGCCCAGGAATTTACAGGAACTGGAGGCTTTTTGCCAAGAAGAGTGGGCAGCTTCACCATCTGAGAAAATAAAGCACCTCATTCACAACTACCAGAAAAGACTTCAAGCTGTCATTGATGTTAGAGGGGGAAACATGGTATTAAGAAATGGAATATGTGAACTTTTTATCAGGGTCATTTGAATGTTTTATGATACGATACACTTTATTGATCCCGGGGGAAATTACGGTATTTATTTGGGTCGTCATTAGGATTTAAAAAGAGAAAACAGTAGTTTGACAACAAATGGCTTCACCCAACCACTAACCGTGAGTGAAGAAAAAAAAAAAAAGGCCCCAAAAAATTCTGCCAGGTATGTAAACTTCTGACCACAACTGTACCATGGTTTTTGTTTGTTTGTTTTTTGCGGTGCACTGATATCTGCCAGCATGCAGAAGGCCAACAGGCTAATGGAGCCTTTAAGCTATATGCCTAGTCTGTGCGCCAGGAGCTTTCCCCACCATAGGAGAAGGCACCTGCAAACCACAATGGGGAAATAGATGTGTATGACAGAAACTGTCTTTTGTGATTTGCATCATATTTACTATATGTTTTAGACACTTTTTTGCACCTTTTCTGATGAGAGATCATGATTTTTCTGAAAGGTGCTTGGCTAAGCTGAAAAAGCAAGATGGTCCAACTTGTGTCAGAATTTGCAAGCAAATTTCTGGCCTGAACTAAGCGATTGTTGTACTTACCTGATTACTGTTGGCAACACCTCACTGGCGTAGAAGACACTCAGCATCACTACCGCATGAGCAGAGAGGGACCCCAGCACAGATATGGCTATGGATATTGCTGTAAAGAGGTCTGGATGGGAGACAAAAGCAGAGGGGGCCGTTATTACTGAAAGTATTGGGAGTAGGATCTACTGTAGGACCAACGGCGTGTGTGGGGGTCTTACACTGTGTCAGGGCCAGGAGCAGCAGAGAGCAGAACCCGGTCAGGATGGTGCACAGGAGGAGGACAGCACGACGGCCCCAGTGGTTCACAGTGATGCAGAGGAAAATACAGGCAAGGAGTTCGCTACCAGCTTGGAGAAAATAAGGAAAAGAGCCACCGAGAGCCATGAGGTTTCGAGCAAAGCACGGTGTGATGCCACAGCCGATGAACCTGTGTGAGGGGAAGATCATAAATATTGGGATGAAAACCTCGACTTGTACAGCAATTGTGCAAATGTCCAGGCAGAGATAAAGTTCTACAACTTGGGCGGGCTGCATCCAACTTTCACGGTCCAAGTACGGATTGAGAAGTCCAGACTAGCCTTACGTCTCTGGACCCCGAACTCGTACGCCTATGAGACTTGAGTTTGATCAGAAGACTGGTCATATATGTGGCTCATACTCAGATTGTGAATGTCGGATGTGAGAAAACAGATTTATCCATAAGTGGTCGTATCGTAATAATTTGTGGGATGAAGGCTTATGGCTCCTCGGCAAGTACCAAACTTTCTGAACAACCCTTGATGGTTACCTCTCCTGAGGACGCCATGAAGTGATGAAAAGTACAGTAGTGAGTGTACCCAAAGGGCAATACTAATTTTTTATATATAGGAAAGTTGTATATCTTGGTACCGTGTTAGCCAGTACTTAGAAAAGTATTTAGAATTGAGAGTCCTCAGTGGTTGCTACCTTTTAATGGCTAACGGAAAAGATGGTAACAAATTGCAAGCTTTCGAGACTACTCAGGACTACTGATTAAGAGACCTCAGTCTTGAAAGCTTGCAATTTATTACCATCTTTTCAGTTAGCCATTAAAAAGGTATCAACAACCGAGGACTCTCAAATCTAAATATTTTTCTTATTTTTTAATACTAATTTTGATGAATCTCCCTCAAAGTACAGCCATAATTTAACATTGGAAAGTGAGAAGGAAAACGCTGAATCCCAATCTCGCCAGTTATGAACTTGTAGATCTGGTCAACCTCTCACTTTACATTCATTGTACAGAAAATAAAACTGTAGATCGCTAGGACTGGGGAAGAGACTTACGTAGTAAACCCAAGGATCAACGCGTTCCGCCAAATAAGACGAGTCCCAAACAGACTGCAGAAGCTGTAATACCGAGGACGAGGAAAACCCTCCCAAAACGAGTCTATTTCTGTAAGTGAGAGGAGGTCAAGGACGCACTTAGCAGAGAAGCATTAATAATTGCTATACATTCTATTCCATTTGCAGCAGGTCTAAGGGCGAACTGTCATCTCAGTTATTTATTCATTACTTTTCTAGATCTTATTAAATGCTAAATTGTGTTTGAGGCGCTCACCTGAAAATAGAGTCTCCCGGCCGGCAAAATCCTCTCCTGTGTCAATCCCATTCGCCCTGGAGAAGACGCCGAGTTCGGCTTTGCATCGATTTAACTGCTGTGTTGCCAGAAGCCAGCGGGGTGATTCAGGGAAGAGTAACCGGCAGCTAAATACAAGGGGAGACGTGAGCAAAGCGGGAAATGATGAACTGATAGCAATACTAAATCTCGTAAAAATGGGATTTGGACGGAACCCCCAATAGAACCATTCACTACTAATAGGCAGGTCAAGTCACTTTTCTGCCCTCCAGTCCAGAAGTATCCACAAAGCTATTGTCTCATTTTAATTAATGGTTCCTCGAGGGCGGTTCCAATACCATTTTTAAGGCTTCAAATGGGAGTCCTGACTTAGCAGACCCAAATGTGACGTTACTCCAGCCCACTACAGGAATCACTTACCACCAATATCCGGATAGTAACAGTAATGATCCCATTATTGCCCCTTGTAAGATCTTCCAGTCGGAGCACAGCACGGCCATCCCTGGCAGCAGCAGTTTACCTCCCAACCAGAAAAATCCTCCAATCATTGTAATCATGAGTCGGAGACCGGGGGGACAAAGCTCTAACCCTGAGGAGTCAAGAAAGTCTTTCATTTTATGGAGAATAATCGTCACAGAGCAGGTAGAGGAGAGAATGTGCACGTAGAAGTCACCAATGATGCTCACCTAGGAGTCTGCCACATCCAGGAAAGCAAAATAATGAGAAAGCAAAAAACAAAAGGACGGTTAAACATCTACCTACAGGTGACCAATAGGGAGATTATCGATTCTTACAACCCCATGGATATAAAGCGACGACTGGCCCAACATGACAACACAATGACTGATTTTGTGCAATGTGCCTGCCTTCAGATTTGGCTGCTTTTACCCGACTCAACGAGTTCTGCTCTTATTTACACAACAAATATCCGTGCAGCGACTCCAGTAATTGCCATTTACAGGCTGAAATTCGCCAACAGGCTCCCAGTGGCGGATTTTATAGGATGTCGCTAAGATTCTTGGCCTGGTTAAAATATAGCTTCACTCTGGAAAACCTGAATAGTTACACATTACATCTGAATTCCACAGAAAACAGTGGATGAGTGTCAGAAGAAGCCGTGCTGCTTATCCGTGGAGTATGTGTTGCGGCAAAGTTTTACACGTTGCACAAGTCTGCACAAAGAATGGACACTGCACTCAATTTATGTAAAGAGGACGTGTAGATGAGGGTTTTTTTTTTTTTTTTAGATCTCATAAGCTAAAAATTGATAAAGTGCATTTATCCACTGCTATGATTTGTTGCAATGTAACATGTCCTCAGTGCAGACGCCGTCCTCCTTACTCTCCTTCCACTTCACATTTCGGTCACAAAGTTATTGCAAACACAGAAACCTCCCAAAGCAAATAACAGGAGACAAGGCGAGGAGGGGCAGGAACACCAAGACCAGCGGGTGTTGGACGTCGGACGCCGAGCGGCCCACATACTGCACTCACTTGTTATGTAGAAAGACAGGAGGATTCCTGCCAGAGCCGCACCAAACACTATTCTGATCGCCAGGAAGCTGAGATACCCAGGACAGAAGCACAAGGCCACCCCGAGGGGAAGCGCCATCACCAGGGCACTGATAAAAGCGTTCCGCCGTCCAAACCTGAAATAGACATATGCGGTGAAGGATAAAAGTAGAACACAATTATGCACTTTGATGCTTTGCTAAATGTATAAACCGCCTGTACCCTGCTGGTGGGGAGCAGGGAGATGGCAGGGACGTCACTATTCCCTCTGCTGTTTTGTTTATATATTGAAAGCCAGAGATACTTTTCACCTGAGTGCGCTAAAAAAAGTGACTAACCGCGCCACAAAGAAAAAATGCATTAGGGTGCATAACCCTGCCTGAACCATTCCCCGTGCCTCAGAGCCGGCATCTGCCTGAGCTGCCACCCAAGTGAGAACTAGGAGCAATCGACTGTCGGCTCAGAGAGGAAAGCTGGGGGGGGGGGGGGGGAGCAGAAAAATGGCCACACACCCTACCCCCCCCCCCCCCCCCTAGACTGATCAGAATGGAACCACATATGGAAAGTCCTAAATGGAAATACACAGTGGAGAAAAAAAAGACTAAAAAAACTAGTAAGGTTACTCAGTATAATATTGGCAGGACTTTGACCGGGAACTTAAAAATTCCCCATGCTTGCCAGAAGGCCTCTAATAGGGGTGTGTGCTAATTAAGAAAAAGTAGTAGTAATGAGGTGTACCATACAATCCAGTGGGGTTCCCAATCCCAGGGGTCACTTTGCACCTTGGATTATCAAACCTAGTGAAGTCTAATGGCTTTGGTCCTGGGGGCCATGCTTGCTGCACCACATTAGGAGGCTGCCATTTAAGCAATTCTCCATTTTCTATGTACTTTATGGATGTTTGGAGTGCGGTACTAATCCAATTTATGGAGATCGCTAGTGAGACATAGGACAGGCAATGCTCCATGGGAAAAAGAAATCTAGCTCTCGACTGCCATTAAGGCAGCTTCCCTGTAAGTCCATGTCCGACTCAACGAGTTGGGGTCAGGTAGGTCATTTCCATGCTGTGTGGGCCAATGCTATAGTTATGGGGCGAATTGCCCCCAATCAGTCCAGATAGCGATAGCTGTATCATTCGTTTCATCTCTTACCTGTCACATACACATCCGAAAATGATGAAGCCCCACAACCAGCCAATCAGGTAACAGATCTGCTCCAGCGGCACCTTCCATCCGTTCTCACAGACAAGGTCCCACTGATAAGAGAAGGACAAAATGCTGTGAACCGTCAGGTCCTACCATAAAGGGGCACTTCACACCCTTATGGTAGTGCCCACCTCATACATGAGGACATAATAGCCATCATGCACATATATATTATATCACTGCGGTTGGTCAGTCAGATCCGTGACTGCTTACGACAAGTTACTTTGGGCCATTATCGCCCGCCAGTGGGCACATGCCCAATATTAATCCTTAATCTGAGAAATTAAAAGTATCAGAATGGTCTTATTCACTAGCTTCCCGTCAACCATCATGGCTCCCTGTCGTGTCCTTCCATTGATTTTCTGACAGGAATGATTCCCCGCTGGGATCTGGCATCCATCTCAGCTGTTCTTGGCATTTAGCCGCATTCCTGTTGCATGTCCAGTGCTTTGTAAAAGGATATTTCCAAGAATTGTGTGCATCAGAGCTGGTGTATCTAAGGCTGGGTTCACATTGCGCTAGGTGTGTCCGTCTAACGGACTCGTTTTTAAGTAGTAAAAACGCAATGTAACGCACATACTAACGCGCCCATAGACTTGCATTGTCTGACGCATCGTGACGCATCCCTAAATTGGTATGCGTTTGTCACATAACGTTTTTTTTCTGACGGACCTTCAACGCGGCTTGCAGCGTTTTCGGGTCCGGCCAAGCTAACGCACTACTAACGGAAGCGTTCATTCTGCCATAGAAGGCTATGGCAAACGCAGTCAGACGCAAATCATGAAAAATTTCCAAATAGAACCACACGTTTTAATAGCTTTTGAAGGTGGTCACATGTGGTCATGTGACAGGAAATGTGACTTCGGCCATTAAAATATCCCACTCACACAAAGTCTCCTGCACGTGACAGAGTGTTTTGCCGTAGCTAAATTGTAAGTACATTTCTATATATTATATATCTCTGTATACATCATGGGAGTCTGTAATGTCCGTCGGATGTGTGTGTACTAAAAATGTATTGTTTTGTTGCACACAGATGTCGGATACAGATGTCAGCAGCAGCAGCGTGTCTGCGATTTTTTCTTCTGAGTCGGTAGGCTTGCACTTTAAAAAACCATGTTGTGTGAAACTCCATTGTATTGAGCTAGGCATAACAATCCTGTTTATTGTTTTATTGTGAATAGGAGTCTTCTGAGCCCAAGGCTGTTAGACCTCCCCCAAAAAAACACGCAAAAACAACAAAGGTACATAGCACACATGTTGAATTTTTCAGGCATAAATTTATTGATCCAATGAATGTTAACATTATTTAATGTTAAAATATTTTTTTTTACATTTTACATACACAATAGGTTGTGGCACAAGGAGGACAAAAAAGAAAAAAGGTCCCTAGCCGTCTGTCGTCGCCACAACTGCCAGTGGTAAATATAAAATAGAAATATTCTATCCAATATTTACCAACAATCTATCTATTCACTTTCTATCTACTATACCTATAAACTATCTATCAACTATCTATCGCTCCATCTATTTGTCTATCTATATCTATGTATCTATCTATCAATATCTATGTATCTATCTATCTATATCTATCTATCTAAATCTATGTATCTATCTATATATCTATCTATCAATATCTTTGTATCTATCTATCTATCTATCTATATCTATGTATCTATCTATCTATATATCTATCTATCAATATCTATCTATCAATCTATATCTATCTATCTATCTATGTATCTATCTATCTATATATCTATCTATCAATATCTATGTATCTATCTATCTATCTATATATCTATCTATCAATATCTATGTATCTATCTATCTATCTATCAATGTATATCTATCTATCTACATCTATCTATCTATCTATATATCTATATATTGCTATATCTATGTATCTATCTATCTCTGTATATATGAATATGGCCATCCAGTGAAATTGACACTATCAACATAACGTTTTGTGTTTACATAGTCCAAGTCAGCGCCAAAAAAAAAAAGGATTGTCGTTGACGAAGAGCCATTGACTATCCACAATGAGACACTTATTAACCTTGTGGAAGCCAACCCCTCCATATGGGACCAGAGCGACAGCTCCCACCATGACATCGTGAAGAACCGGAAGTTGTGGGATCAAATAATCTGTCACTTTGATCCCCGATACATGGAGAAGTCGACAACCTCAAAGAAAAAAATTGGTAAATATTGGTGACGTAACATCGGAAAATGTTTAAAAAAAAAAAAATTTTCTATCCTATCAACCTATCCACTTGTTGTCTGCTATCTATCTCTCAATTATCAACTATCTGTACACTATATATCTATCTATCTATACACTATTTCTACACTATTTCTTATCTAACAACTATCTATCTACTATTTATATATCAACTATCGTAGCAAACTATGAACAATTTTTCCTATATCTTAACACAATCTACTATTTTTATATATATATTTTTTTTTTTTAAATTTAAAGCCGATGCTGTCCATACCCGTTGGAAGTCCATCCGCGATCGCTTTGTCCGTGACTACCGGAACAGTCAGAATGCACCAAGCGGATCAAGTGGCAAACGGGTGACACCGTATGTGCATTATGACCAACTGCTCTTTCTTCAGAAAACAGTGTCTCAGCGCTCGTAAGTACAAGAAGGTCTGTGTGCGAGACTAAATTGTTTAAAGGAAAATAAGTAATTTTTGTTTTTGGGTTACAGCACGATATGCAGTACCGCTGCTCCTAGACCAGCAGAGGAACTTGAGCCTTCTTCAGTGGAACCAACGCAACCTGAAGATGTGTCTGGCATCACCGAGCCACGATCTGCGGATAGAAGCACTGTTGCTGCAGGTGTGAGTGCCCGGTTGCAATCACAGCGTGGACGCAAGCGAGCATCTCAAAAAGATGAAGCAGATGCAATTATCGTGGATGGACTCCAACGGGTAGAGGACATGTGTCGCAGTGAGCTCAAAGACCTGAGACGAGAAATTACCGAGCTGCAAGCACGCGAGTCTGTCTACTCTGCTAATGAGTGGAAGCTACTTTTATTATCCTATGTGCCTGTAGTACAAAATATCCCGGCACATAGAAACCTTATGTTTCGACAAAGACTTAACGAGCTTGTAGAGGAATTTGTGGGCACCGAGGAACCCGCTCCATCGGGAAGAAGAAGACTGGACATGCCGCCCTACAACCCTCAATATAGAGGCCGGGGTGAAACGAGCGTGGAACCTCAAAGACAATGTAGTAGTCCATCATATAGTTGGGCAGACAATACTCCCGTGCAGTACCAAAGTCTTTAGTACAGTTCACTGTCCACAGCCAGGTGCAATTACCGCGTTGGAATTTTTTTTTTGGGGGGGGGGTTTTGTTGTTAATTTCTATTTTCCTTTTTTTTTTCATCCCTATGGGATATCATATGTTACACCTGTGTACCAACAGTTTGTTGGGAAAATACAAAAACATTTAGTAAACTGTTTCAAATTTCAGATTCTTGTATGACTTTAACTTTAACTTTTTACACGACATAAGGTAACTTTTTACACGACATCAGGTTAAACAACATAACTTTTTACACTACGTAACTTTTTACACGACATCAGGTTAAACAACATAACTTTTTACACTACGTAACTTTTTACACGACATCAGGTTAAACAACATAACTTTTTACACTACGTAACTTTTTACACGACATCAGGTTAAACAACATAACTTTTTACACTACGTAACTTTTTACACGACATCAGGAAGACTTTAAATTATTTTCACACGTGTCTGTCTTGCCATGGAACCTGGCCTTCATGTGTGAAGTAGTGTGCAAATTGATCACGAATCCTCATTATTTGTGATGCAGAACGAACTGTAGTCGATTCAATGCTACTGAGGTTCGACTCACAATCATTGGGGTCTACCAACTGGGGTTCATGTCTCGCCACAAAATTGTGCAGACAGATGCATGCCTTCACAACACGGTCCACATTGTCTGGTTGCAGTTGCATGCAGGTTAGTAAAATCCGCCATTTTAATGTCAAAATCCCAAAGGCACACTCCACATAACGTCTAGCCCGGCTCAAGCGATAATTAAAAATGCGCCTGCTGGAGTCTAGACTACGGCTTGAGTAGGGCTTGAGGAGATTTTGTCCTAGTTGGAAGGCCTCATCACCAACTAAAACATAGGGCAAACTTGGGCCTTCGGTCCCCGGAAGAGGTCGTGATGACGGTATGTTTAAACTTTGGTTGTACAAACATTGGCCCATGTTGGAGTCTCTGAATACTCTGGAATCGTTAGTCCGGCCATAAGCTCCAATATCCACAGCAACAAAACGGTACCTGGCATCCGCAATCGCCATCAATACTATAGAAAAGTATTTCTTATAGTTATAGTAGAGGGAACCACTATGTGCAGGTTTCTGAATCCGAATGTGCTTTCCGTCCACGGCACCAATACAATTGGGGAAATTAGCCACATCCTCGAACTGTTGGGAAATTGCTAGCCACATTTCTGATGTTGGTGTTGGTAGCACAAGTGGTTGCAAGTTGTTCCAAATGGCATCACAAGTTTCCCGAACCAGTTGACAAATTGTTGACTTCCCAAGTCGAAACTGGTAATGCAGTGACGCAAAAGTTTCTCCGGTAGCCAGATATCTGTTGACATTCAAAAACAAAAAAAAAAAAATTAGGATTTTAATGATCATCTAAAGGCTAGTTGACAATATAATATACAATTGCAAAATGAACATTAGGCCACACGATACCGAGATCTAGTCTTTGTCAATAGAATGATAAAAAAAATGTATAATTACCTCACAGTCACTACTAAACGTTGCTCCGCACTGATGCTTTCACGAAAAGTGCTGCGATGATGATGTATCTCATCCTTCACATGTGAGAGCAGAACATCAAAGGTCTCAATGGACATCCGTAGATAGCGTTGGAATTTGAAGGGATGATCCCGAAGCTGCACATACAGGGTGTGAAAGGCACCATATGTACTCCGCAAGAAATTCACTTCGTGGATCCAATATCTCCTTTGCGAACTACGCTTTCTCTGCCGAAGTCGCAACCGCATCAAGCGAAATCTGACGAGCTCAGACACAAACATCTTGCTAGCAGAAGTTCACTCAATGCTTTCAAAATGGAGAATGAGTCTGTGCCCACACCCGACAATGACAAAAGGGAAAAAAAAAAAAAAAAAGAACAACTTTATTGACAGTGACAAACGCAGACAAACGGATACTTCGTAAACGGACATCAAAATGAAAAAACGCGATCACATGCGTTAACGCTAGCGTTACCGTGACGACGAATTTCACATATTTTTGCTCCGTTTCTGTACATGCGTTTAACGCATCCGTTTGACGCCATGTACTTGACGCAATGTGAACCTAGCCTAAGCCGGTCATGAGTGATACAGAGGGACGCACAGCACTACAAAATCCTCCATGAAGGGCTCCGGAATCTTAAAGGGATTGTGGTCACAAAGACAAAGCTTTTCCATATATGCCAATCCGGAAGACGCAGCACGTTCATAGGGGGAAGGGCTGCAATTGGAAATGCCTGCGGGTGGCTGGCACCCATGGGTGCCCTCCAGGATTACTAGTCTCATTCTGTTTGCAGACGGTCCCGATGTTCCCGCAGGCAGCAGGACATGTCACGGTGCCACAAAACACGTCGCTGGTATGTCCACACCTCATCGCCCTGAGGATATGTGCTCTCAGGAAAGCAGAGAAGTAAAAATAATAAGGAACATGAAGGAAAGAAAACTGGAGGAATTAAAGAATTCCGATAGCTGGAGACTCCAATTATTAAACCTCATACATCGCAGAGCAAAGAGTTCCCATTATTACACCTTCTATACAGCGTGTTGCACAGAGCCCCCCCATTATTACACTGTGGAGCACAGAGCCCCTACATTATTACACCTTATATACAGGGTGGAACAGAGCCCCCCCAATATTCCACCTTTTATACAGCGTGGAGGACAGACCCCCTCATTATTACACCTTCTATACAGTGTGGAGCACAGAGCCCCCACCATTATTAAACCTTATATGCAGCGTGGAGCACAGCCCCCATTATTACACCTTGTATACAGTGGGGAGCACAGGCCCTAACATTACTACACCTTCTATACAGGGGGGCTCCGTGATTCACATTATTGTATCTTCTATAAAGTGGGGGCTCTACTCCACATTATTACACCTTCTATACAGCGTGGAGCACAGAGCCCCTATTACACCTTGTATACAGCAGGGAGCACAGAGCCTCCCATTATTACACCTTCTATACAGCGGGGGGCTCTCTGCTCCACATTATACCTTATGTATGTGTAGCACAGATCCCCTCAATATTACACCTTCTATACAGAGAAGCACAGAGCCCTCCCATTAATACACCTACTATACAGCGGCGGGCTCTGTGCTCCACATTATTACACCTTTACAGCATGGAGCACAGAGCCTTCTTTCATTATACATTCTATACATAGTGGAGCACAGAGCCCCCCCAATATTACACCATATATAAGCGTGGAGCACAGACACCTTACATATGTCGAATACAGAATCCCCATTATTACACCTTCTATACAGCGTGTAGCACAGAATCCCCAATATTACACCTTCTATACAGTGTAGAGCACAGAGCCTCCAATTATTACACCTTGTATACAACAGGGGGGGGGAGTAATAAGTTGCTGCACATTATTACTTCTATACAGCGGGAGGCTCTGTGCTCCGCATTATTGCACCTTATATACAGCGTGGCACACAGATCCCCTCAATATTACACCTTCTATACAGCATGGAGCACAAAGCCCCCCATTATTACATCTTGTATACAGAGTGGAGCATAGAGCCTAACATTATTTCATCTTCTAAGCAGCGGTGCTCCACTTTATTACACCTTATATACAGGGTGGAGCACAGAGTCCCCCCATTATTACACCGTGGAGCACAGAGCCCTTAATTATTACATCTTGTATACAACGTGGAGCACAGAGTCTCACATTACTACACCTATGAAGCGGTGGGCTCTGTGCTCCACATTATTACACCTTCTATACAGCGGGGGCTCTGTGCTCCACATTATTACACCTATACAGCGTGGAGCACAGATCCCCCATTATTACACCTATATATCATAGAGCACAGATCCCCCACCATTATTAAACCTTATATACAGCGTGGGCTCTGCTCCACATTACTACATCTTCTATATAGCATGGAGCACAGATCCCCATCCCATTATTACACTTTCTATACAGCGTGGAGCACAGAGCCCCTCAATATTACACCACCTATACAGCGGATCACAGATCCCCCATTATTACACCTTCTATACATCGTGGAGCACGAAGCCCAACATTACACCTTTACAGCGGGGGGCTCTGTGCTCCACATTACTACACCTTCTATACAGCGTGGAGTACAGATCCCCCAATTACACCTTTACATCGTGGAGCACAGAGGTTCCTAATATTACTCCTATACAGCGTGGAGCACAGATTCCCCATTATTACACCTTGTATACATTGTGGAGCACAAAGCCTGACATTACACCTTCTATACAGCGGGGGGGCTCTGTACTCCACATTATTACACCTATACAGCATGGAACAGAACCCCTCAATATTACACCTTGTATACAGAGTGGAGCACAGAGCCCAACATTATTTCATCTTCTATGCAGCGGGGAACTCTGTGCTCCACATTACTACACCTTCTATACAGCGTGGAGTACAGATCCCCCAATTACACCTTTACATCGTGGAGCACAGAGGTTCCTAATATTACTCCTATACAGCGTGGAGCACAGATTCCCCATTATTACACCTTGTATACATTGTGGAGCACAAAGCCTGACATTACACCTTCTATACAGCGGGGGGGCTCTGTACTCCACATTATTACACCTATACAGCATGGAACAGAACCCCTCAATATTACACCTTCTATACAGGGTGGAGCACAGAGCCCCCACCCATTATTAAACCTTATATGCAGCGTGGAGCACAGAGCCCTTAATTATTACATCTTGTATACAGCGTGGAGAACAGAGCCCCTCAATATTACACCTTCTATAAAGCGGAGCACAGAGCCTCCCATTATTACACCTTCCATACAGCATGGAGCACAGATTACCCATTTTTACACCTTCTATACAGCGGGGGGGCTCTGTACTCCACATTATTACACCTATACAGCATGGAGCACATATCCCCTCAATATTACACCTTCTATACAGTGTGGAGCACAGAGCCTAACAATTCACATTCTATGAAACAGGGCTCTGTGCTCCACATTATTACACCTTATATACAGGGTGGAGTACAGATCACCTCAATATTACACCTTCTATACAGCGAGGAGCACAGAGCCACCCATTAATACACCTTCTATACAGCGTGGAGCACAGAGCCTCCCATTATTACACCAATACAACGTGGAGCACAGAGCCTCCAATTACTACACCTATACAACGGGGGTCTCTGTGCTCCACATTATTACATCTTATATACATCATCGAGCACACAGCCCCCATTATTACACCTATACAGCATGGAGCGCAGAGCCTCCCATTATCACACCTTTTATACAGTGGGGGCTTTGAGCTCCACATTTACACCTTATATACAGCGTGGCAAACAGAGCTCCCAATATTACACCTATACAGCGTGGAATACAGAGCTCCCATTATTACACCTATACAGGGGGTACTCTCTGCTGCATAATTATTACACCTTCTATACAGCGGGGAGCACAGAGCCCCCAATGTTACACCTTAGATACAGAGCAGCACGCAGCCCCCCCCCCCCCCCCACACACACACTATTACACCTTCTATACAGCGTGGAGCACAGAAACCCCCCATTATTACACTTTCTATAGAGTGTGGAGCACAGAGTCTTTCCATTATTACACCTTCTATACAGTGGGGGCTCTGTGCTCCACATTATTACACCTTCTATACAGCGTGGAGCACAGAGCCCCAATATTACACCTTCTATATACATAGTGTGGAGCACAGAGCCCATTATTACACTTTCTATACAGCGTGAAGCACAGAGGCCCCATTATTACACCTTATATACAGAGCAGCACAGAGCCTCCCCCCATTATTACACCTACTATACAGAGGGGGGCTCTGTGCTCCACATTATTACACCTTCTTTGCAGTGTGGAGCACAGAGCCCTCCCAATATTACACCATATATAAAGCACGGAGCACAGACCCCCCCTATTTTCACACCTTAAATACAGCATGGAGTACAGATCCCCCATTATTACACCTTCTATACATCGTGGAGCACAGAGCCCCCACCATTATTAAACCTTATATGCAGCGTGGAGCACAGAGCCCCCATTATTACACCTTGTATACAGTGGGGAGCACAGACCCCAACATTACAACACCTATACAGGGGGGCTCCGTGATCCACATTATTGTATCTTCTATACAGTGGGGGCTCTGCTCCACATTATTACACCTTCTATAGAGAGGAGCACAGAGCCTCCCATTATTACACCAACTATACAGCTGCAGGCTCTGTGCTCCACATTATTACACCTTTACAGCGTGGAGCACACAGCCTTCTTTCATAACACATTATATACATAGTGGAGCACAGAGCCCCCCTTTTTCACACCTTACATACAGCGTGGAGCACAGATCCCCCATTATTACACCTTCTATACAGCGGGGAGTACAGACCCTAACATTACACCTTCTATACAGGGGGGGGCTCTGTGATCCACATTATTACACCTTATATACAGTGTGGAGTACAGATGCACTCAATATTATACCTTCTATGCAGTGAGGAGCACAGAACCACCCATTAATACACCTAGTATACAGCGTGGAGCACAGAGCCCCCCATTATTACCACTTCTATAGAGCATGGAGCACAGAGCCCCCAGTTATTACATCTTGTATACAGCATGGAGCACAGAGCCCCCCCATTATTACACCTTCCATACAGCGTGGAGCAAAGATCACCTCAATACTACACGTTCTATACAGCGGAGCACAGAGCCCCTATTACACCTTGTATAGAGCAGGGAGCACAGAGCCTAACATTATTACACCTTCTATACATCGTGGAGCACAGAGCCCCCCATTATTACACCTTCTATAGAGCATTGAGTACAGAGTCCCCCCCCCCCATTATTACACCGTAGAGCAGAGCCCCCAATTATTACATTTTGTATACAGCGTGGAGCACAGAGGCTCACATTATTACACCTATGTAGCGGGAAGGGGGGGGGGCTCTAGTCCACATTATTACACTTTCTATACAGAGTGGAGCACAGATCCCCATTATAACACCTTGTATACAGCGGGGAGCACAGACCCCAACATTGTTACACCTTCTATACAGTGTGGAGCACAGAGCCCCCACCATTATTACACCTTCTATACAGCGTGGAGCACAGAGCCCCCACCATTATTACACCTTCTATACAGCGTGGAGCACAGAGCCCCCACCATTATTACACCTTCTATACAGCGTGGAGCACAGAGCCCCCACCATTATTACACCTTCTATACAGCATAGAGAACAGAGCCCCCACCATTACACCTTCTATACAGCGTGGAGCACAGAGCCCCCACCATTATTACACCTTCTATACAGCGTGGAGCACAGAGCCCCCACCATTATTACACCTTCTATACAGCATAGAGAACAGAGCCCCCACCATTACACCTTCTATACAGCGTGGAGCACAGAGCCCGTATTACACCTACTATACAGCATGGAGCACAGAGCCTAACGTTATTACACCTTCTATACAGCGTGGAGCACAGACCCTCCCATTATTACACATTCTATACAGCGTGGAGCACAGATCACCCATTATTACATCTTCTATACAGAGTTGAGCCTAAATCCCCCATTTTTACACCTTCTATACAGCGTGGAGCACAAATCCCCCATTATAATACCTTGTATACAGGAGCGGCTCTGATCCACATTATTACACCTTCCATACAGCGTGGAGCAAAGATCACCTCAATATTACACATTCCATACAACGGAGCTCAAGGCCCCCCATTATTACACCTTTTATACATCGTGGAGCACAGAGCCCCCCCATTATTACACCTTTTATACATCGTGGAGCACAGAGCCCCCAATTATTACTCCTTTAATACAGCGTGGAGCACAGAGCCCCCCATTATTACACCATATATAGCGTGGAGCACGCATCCCCCATTATTAAACCTTGTATACAGCGTGGAGCACAAAGCCTAACATTATTTCACCTTCTATGCAGCGGGGGGGCTCTGTGCTCCACATTATTACACATTCTATACAGTGTGGAGCACAGAAACCCCATTATTACATTTTATATACAGCGTGGAGCACAGAGCCCACATTATTACACCTTCCATACAGCGTGGAGCACAGATCGCCCATTATTACACCTTCTATACATCGAGGAGCACAGAGCCCCCACGTTATTAAACCTTATATGCAGCTTGGAGCACAGAGCCCTTATTATTGCAACTTCTATAAAGCATGGAACACAGAGCCCCCATTATTACACCTTGTATACAGTGGGGAGCACAGACCCCAACATTACAAAACCTTCTATACAGGGGGGCTCCGTGACCCACATTATTGTATCTTCTATACAGTGGGGGGCTCTGCTCCACATTATTACACCTTCTATAGAGAGAAGCACAGAGCCTCCCATTATTACACCTTGTATACAGCAGGGAGCACAGAGCCCCCCATTATTACACCTTATATACAGAACAGCACAGAGCCTCCCCCCCCCCATTATTACACCTACTATACAGTGGCAGGCTCTGTGCTCCACATTATTACACCTTCTATACAGCGTGGAGCACAGAGCCCCCACCATTATTACACCTTCCATACAGCGTGGAGCACAGAGCCCCCACCATTATTACACTTTCCATACAGCGTGGAGTATAGAGCCTCCCATTACACCTTCTATACAGCAGGGGAGCTCTCTGCTCCACATTATACCTTATATACAGCGTGTAGCACAGATCCCCTCAATATTACACTTTATTTACAGCATGGAGCACAGAGCCCCCCCATTATTACACCTACTATACAGCGGCAGGCTCTGTGCTCCACATTATTACACCTTTACAGCATGGAGCACAGAGCCTTCTTTCATAACATTCTATACATAGAGGAGCACAGAGCCCCCCTTTTTCACGCCTTATATACAGCGTGGAACACAGATCCCCCATTATTACACCTTCTATACAGCGTGGCGCTCAGAGCCCCAATTATTACTCCTTTAATACAGCGTGGAGCACAGAGCCCCCCATTATTACACCATATATAGCGTGGAGCACACATCCCCCATTATTAAACCTTGTATACAGCGTGGAGCACAAAGCCTAACATTATTTCACCTTCTATGCAGCGGGGGGCTCTGTGCTCCACATTATTACACGTTCTATACAGTGTGTAGTACAGAGCCCCCATTATTACATCTTCCATACAGCATGGAGCACAAAGCTCCTCAATTATCACACCTTCCATACAGCGGGGAGCACAGAAACCCCCATTATTACACTTATACAGCACGGAGCACAGATCCCCCACCATTATTACACCTTCTATACAGCGTGGAGCACAGAACCCCCACCATTATTACACCTTCTATACAGCGTGGAGCACAGAGCCCCCAC